>NC_091928.1:31904887-32204887 GCF_041260155.1 Ptychodera flava
CAATCAATCTATGGCTGAATGAGAAAATGTGGAAGCTTAAAATTAGAATGCTTATAGGCCTATGTGGTCACAATTTTCAAAGCATATTGATAATTATGTACAAAGTTCTGGATGGTAGCGTTGTTAAATTCGTATAAGAATTTCCCATTTATGTAATTTCATATTCTTTTCCACTTTATGTGTGATTTATGCTGAAAAATATGTCTTCATATCTTAGTGTTATAGCTTTAAACTGAATCAGAAACTCAAACTCTGAAGTTTATATTGGATTTAAGATATGAACGAAAGTAGTTGCAAGAATTCGACATTGAGGGCGCTATACACCTGAGCCCAGAAGCACGGTCGATTGTAAATGTACCATCACATTGTTCAAACGCAAATTGATACACAAAGCTATTGCCGCTATGGTTTTGCCGCTGAAGCCAATGAGGAAATCTTTATTGGACTTTAATACAATGCTGTAAGATTTAAAAAACACTATTTGAAACCAATACATGTTTGGACAGCACGAGAACTGCAGCTGTCGGTCAACAAAAGAAAGAAAACGGAAAGACTTTGCACAGCTGATTTCGATACTGATTAAATCACAGTCCCTCAACACACGTGATTAAATCATATCTTTTGTCATCAGTACAAACACCACAATAAAAAAATATCAAGGAAATTTATTTCAACTGCGGACACTTAATATTCCAGCTGCGGGACATTTCCAACCAATAGCAGTAGAAGGACCGTGTCTCAGTGGGCGCAAGTTCGGCGTACTTTCTGAACTCTCAAGATGAACCTATGAGCATTCGTTTATAGGGGAAGGGTTGGGGGGTCGGTTGAACTTAAACTACAAATGAAATGCAAAAAGCGACCCCTCCACATTATTTTTCTACAATATGCCCTCCCCTGTCTCAAAAATTAGTTGCAAAACGTGCCACCGGTCACCTGCCGATGTCAGATATGGCTGCATGGTAAACATACCACTTATAAATAATTCCAAGATTAAGCGATTGAAGTCATCAGGAAAGAGTGGGAGTACACCAAAGTCTTGACAAATAATTGAGGAGAAATGATAGGCTTACTAAACCAGTTTCTTCAATCTTCAAACGATCTTTATTTTAAAACCGACGTTTCGGCAATGCACAGATTGCCTTCCTCAGGGTAAAAACTAATATGTCAAAACGGATAAAATTGAACGTGTCAAAAGAAAGTTGAACGGCTACAGAAAAGTAAATGCATGACAAAACACGAGAAAAACTTCACAATGTGGTAAAAAAAATCAACACTAAGATTAAAAGTATACAAAGATATGAAATTTGGATAAAATTGAAATCAGAGTGATCTTGGTTTATTTATCACGAATGAAAATTATATGACCTCGATTTCTCAAAAAGTAATTTTCACATTCTCTGGGAAAATTAAAGCTTAATATATGCACTGTGAATACCGGGATTCTAAACAACCCTACCCCTGAACATTTTGTTGTGGATATAGAGCTACCGTGTGTATTTACCAAATTTTGCCATCCTCCTTCGAATCACAAAAAACAAAGTCAGGGAAAATATATGGTGCAGACGGACCCTCTCGGCGTCATGCCACAGGAAAAAAGTGTAAATTTGTACTTGTGAGTTGACTCATTACAGTCCCTCTACTAGATTTTATTTAGGCCTATCATGACAACGAAAAACACTGAACGGATAAATTATACTGGAAAGAAATGCTCTTGTGACGATACGAATGTCAACATATGAATTAAACAACCGTGGAAAGCTGACATGGAATCATTCTGTTCATCGGTAATACCTCCATGATGTGTATACTCGACTCGTCTCGGCTGGTCTCAGCTGAATGCAGCAGTGCCATAGCGCCCTCTGCGCAAGCTCTGTCATAGTTCATGGCGATGGCGTCGGGTCAACATCGTGTCCGTACAAACGTTGGATATAATGACTTATGTCGGCGTAATTTTGGTTCATCGATTGAAAAACTTGAAACCATACATGACAGAGATAACAGAGGATATGCAGGTAATTTTTTAAAACATTATTTTGCACACACAACTGTTGATTCGCCATTCTCTACGAGTTGGGATGTGATGGGATCGGTTCTGTAATCAGTAAGATTGCATTGCAGAACACACCTCTTGACAAATTGACTCAAATATCTCAGTACAAATTCTACAAAACAACTCATTTTTGGTATATTTGTATCGACGACATGAAGTGACAACTATGTTAAAAATTTCAGTTCAAAATTCTGTTTGGAAATGCAGAAAATAACCACCTTATTGATTTGTTGACATGACTCATGTGTTGTGATGTTTACAAATCACCGTCGATTGTCGTACACTTCTCGTCAAATTTCCTCGATTTTTTCAATGAAAATGTGTCTGAAATTATTAAATTTCATTACATTCAAACTCTAGAGATGTAGCGACAACAACTTTTAATATTTTGTCCCCAGAATATCGGTTCTAAATGCGAGAAATAACCGATTATTAGTTTGGAGGTTGATGTAAACAGTGCAGGCCGATCGTTTCGTCACGCTTGAGTGACGATTAAAATTAGCGCGTCAAAACTTTTGAACAAATTTCAACATTTTGATGAAATTTAGACATTTACACATCATCTTGGTGTTTCTGTCTACTTAGAAAATACTACGATTTCATCACGGGACTGGTACCATCCACTAACAACAGCAATTCTATCACCGTCGGCGGTCACTGCCATGTACCAGGGCAATCTCAATTCACGATGGAAAAGATGACGTAGCCACGTTGTATCTTCACTCCAAATCGAAATCCTAGCATTGCTGTGATCACAAACATAAACATTGTCAGCGCCATCAACGGCAATGCTGTATGGGTGGCACAGCTGAGCATTGCCGTGACCGAACTGACCGTATTTGTACAGGTAATTGAACTGAGTGTCAAAACACTTGATGCAGTGATTGCCAGTCAGACACCATGATGACATCCCTACTGTTGACAGCGACAAAGCGGGGGTAGTTGAATTCTGTATCACCATCTCCTCGATGACCAAACTCTCCAATGTACATTCCGTCCAGGCTGTACTTCAGGACGCGATGACCGTTGACCTCTGTAACAATAACAAACCCCTTCACAAGAGCTATGCACTGGGGATCTGAGTCTGCAGGTAGGTTAATTATTCTGATAACTTTATTATTTTGATCACAAACAACTATTTGCACATTATTCTTATCAAGGATGAAGTAGAGGTTGTCTTGAGAGACAGCTATGGACCATGGCTTGAATGGCTTGGCAAACTGACCACTGAAACTGCCCAACTCCTTTTCACAAGTGTAATCTTGGTTCAGTATGTGTACAATATTGTTGTCGCTGTCACACACCAAAAGTTTATCATTGTGGAATGCCAGACCATTTACATCTTTGAACTTGTGTCCTTGATGACCCTTCAGAGTTCTTCTTGACCATCGCCCTGAAAGGTTAAAGGTCAAAGGTCAAACAGGATAAGTAGAACTGAGATAGAAATGCACTGACATAGTGACAATAGGCTGTACCAGAACTGATAGATATACACTGAAGCTGAAAGCAGATATGGATTCACATTAAACTAAATCACAAAGTCAATCATTTACCTAAACTTTTTAGTTTATTTATTATCATCATCTCATAAATAAAATTTTTACCATGGCAACACAATAAGTGAATGTTCTGTCGAAGATAGTCATTTCCAAATTTCATCAACAAGACAGCAAGTTTCATGTGTAGTTTATTGACCATATTTGATTATTAACATATTATTGTAACGAAGATTACTTTGTCTGGCGTACTTGAATAGATGACAACCTCGCTGCCATAGCAATACTTTTTATAGATTTTGGTTCAAAATTTGTCACTTGATCTTGTGTGTTTTGACCTGAAAGGTCAAAGGTCAAGGCAAGATCACAGAATAAGCAACAGAGATGTGTAGACAATCTGACTGTACAGTAATTCAAATACCTGTGAAATATGAACAAATATTGACACAAATTCAATTGCACCGTCATGATAATTACACAGCCAAGCTCCTCCCTTGATGTTTTAATGCCCTATTACCATGGCAACACAATGAATACAAGTTTTTGTCAACAAATGACCTTTTCCGAATATTTTATAGTGTAAAACAATGCAGCTCGTAGATGTGTGTTGTTGATCATACTTGTGCTGCTGTATCCTAAACATACTTGAATGTTTAATTTAGTAAAAATTAATCAAGTAAAAGCCATGTTGCCATAGCAACACATTTGTAGACTATGATTTAAAAGTTCTCATCTTTTTATATCGGCTACGTGTAGGGTCACATCAAAAATTCTTTGAAAATGTATTTTGGATAAAGCAAGTGCACTGTTCTATAGGCCAAAATTGCTGACTCTACAAATGATAGATGATAATAAAATACTCTTTTGGTGAAAAAATGATATTTCTGCTATTATGCCATGAATCTTTCAAGTCACTCTCTATTCAATAATAATACATTTGTAAAATTATAGATCATAAATTATAGTTTAATACTGGTTGTCACCAGTGTTTTCCAAAAATAATGTTCCCGTAATGCTGTGGTTGTCTCTCTGAAAGATACTGTTACCTTGGAATCGGAGAACTTCATGTCGCCATGACAGTACTTTTGCAGTTTTAGTTCATTATTCTACAATATTTATTGACCAATGCCATGAAAGGTCAAAGGTCATAGATGAAGGCAGGATAAATATAAAAAATAACACCTATAGTAGCTCTTATACCTTGAAATGAGAACAGTTATTCACTACAAATTAAGTTGCATCAAAAAGTAAGATGATAACTTAATTTTAATGCCTTTCACTGTGGTGATTAAAAAATTGTCTGCCTTTCAGCAAAATGAAACATTGGTGGACATGAAGAAAGTTTATTTGAATTGTTAGTAACCTAGTGTTAGGGTTATTTAGAGCCCCCTACAGCATCCCTTTTATAGTTTGTAAGCAGTGTGCCCTCTAACTAACAGGATTATAGAAAACTTTTGAGTCAATTTGAAAATTTGCTAATTTTTCTTGAGTCACCATGTATTATTTCCTATTCAACTCAAAATTTTCTTGCGTCACAGAGAATTTTTTTTGCGTCATGGCGCATCATATTGGCTTAGAGGGCACACTGTTTACAACCTAAGGTGTGTCCACAAATCTTCAGTCATCCCTATCTTTCTAAAAAGTTAATTCCCAGAGGCCAGTAACATCATGAAATTTTTGTCTTTTATAAATTTTACTTGTTTATATCATGTCACTGTGGTAAACAGTTGGTGACATGCTCTGAATGATTGCTTTGGGACAAAGTTATGTTGCCATAGCAGCACTTTTTTGATATTGGTTCAAACTTCAAAAATTCTCATTTGTATTCTTTGTTGGTTCAGCCTGAGTGAAATTCTTTCAAAATACACATGTTTATCAGCAAGTACTGTGTTTCATCAGCAAACTGATTGATGGTCTCAGTTGATAACAAAGTACAGTTTGTCATTAAAAAATATATTTTTGCAATTACTGAAAAAAAGTATATTGTTTCCCCGTCATTGTGCTCGTCATGTGAAGATATGCGCGTCACAACTTTTTTTAATTCTGAAAAATCATGAAAATAAAACACGTACTGATATAAAACCAAATGTGAACTTGGACATGTCCTGATGTACATTGTACATTGAATCGTGAAAATGGAACTAGCAGAAACATAACATCTACATGTGAAGTCATATTATGGATCATTTGGTATGTTCAACAAATGTTCTGAAATTCTGAAAAATCTTGAAAATAAAACACGTACTAACCAAATGTGAACTTGGGCATGTCCAGATTTTGAATGCCAGGATAAAGTATCTGCACTAATGTTCTGAAATTTTCCTCATGTTTGTTTCTTTCTGTGGCAGCCATTTTTGCTCACGTGTTCACATGTCTGTCTGTTGGTCCAATATCTCAAAAACTGCTGATCAGATCAGAATTAAATCTTGTACATAGATTCAGTTAGGAAATGGCAAGAACTAATTAGTTTTTGGTGGGTGTGGCTTGCATACTTTTTTGCTCATTTGCATAATTAATGATTTTTGAAAAAAATGGATATACAATTTGATGAGATTTGCTACAAATGTTGATCACACCAAGATATATCAGCAGTGAGAACCATTAACGGGTGACATGAAAGATAGTGTTTAATGAACTTTCTTAATTAGAGATATACCCGGTATATCTGATTTGACTTGTTCAAAATTGACCAAACTTGGTATATGTATTGAAGATTCTATGATTTAACATTATTAAAAGTCATTAAGCATTTTAACTTCACCCAATTCCCAATTTACATATTTAATGAACTTTGCTAATTAGGGATATATATTTGAATTGACTGGATCAAAGTTGATGAAACTTGCTACATGTATTGAAGCTACTATGATACAACATTCTTGAAAGTCATTAAGCATTTTTACATCAGCCAATTCCTAATTTGCATATTTAATGAACTTTCCTAATTAGGGTATATATCTGAATTAACTTGATTGTAGTTGTTGAAACTTGCTATATACATCAAAGATACTGTGATATAACATTATTGAAAGTCAAAAGACATTTTTACTTCAGCCAATTCCTAATTTGCATATATAATGAACTTTCCTAATTAGGGATATATATCTGAATTGACTTGACCAAAGTTGATGAAACTTGCTATATACATTAAAGATACTATGATACAACATTATTGAAAGTCATTAAGCTTTTTCTTTTTCAGCCCATTCCTAATTTGCATTTTCAATGACCTTTTCTAATGACTGATATATACTTGGATTTTCCTGATCAAAGTTGGCAAAACATGCTATGTACATTGATGATTATACCAGGTTAAAACAATATCGAAAGTCATTTCACATTTTCATGTCAGCTAATTTATAATTTGCTTATCTAATGAGCTTTCACAGTTCAGCATATATGGCTTAAAGGACTTGGCCAAAGGTAATTACACTTGCTATGACAGCAGTCAAAGAACTTTAATATTTTTATTTCAGCTAATTACATATTTGTATACTTCATGACCTCTTAGAATTAATCGGCGGTGAATATTGATCATTATGTTGATCATATTACTTTGAATGAAGTTGCAAACATGTGCCAAAGGTTCAAATTTACACATAACTACAATATATAATGAAACACGTGAGCATTTCAGTTCATATCTGGTACTTTATGGCAGCCATGTTTGAATGCCCCTAAAAAGTGCAGCCTGGCCATTTTAATACCCCCTAAAAAATAGAAAGAAATGAAAATGAAATTGGATGACTGCATCAGTTTTGAATCCACCCAAGGACGATACACATTTTCTTTTGTTTTTTTGGCCTTATGTAATGCCAGTGTCCAAAACAAACCCCTCAGACTATAAATTTTGTCAAATCCAAAATATTAATAATATTGTTACCATATATTGTATACTCATTTTGCAGCTGGATGTTTCCATTCCTATAAACTGCCGAAATTGTTTTGGTTATTGAAGATCACTTGAAATGATGTATTTCAATATATCAATTGTTTTATTACAATGATTCCTTTCTCTCTGTTACATGACAGTTTCAAGCAATTGTGATGGCATGAGACTGCATATTGAGGTTGGATATTTTGTATATAATTGAATCATTTTACATACGTAAAATTCAAATTCTACTTTCGAGACCATGCAGAAGAAGAAGTGCCCGTGTTATGTGGTGATCCACTTAAAATCAGTGTGTTCTCAAATCAATATTTATCACAGTGGTCTTACTATTTTCAATGTGTTTTGACCGTCGCATGTACCGTATACCCTTTGCTGTTACATTTCAGCATGTTTGAAATACAGTCCAGTTGTTCAAGTTGTTCGTCAAACTGTTTTCATTGTCGTACAATTCGAATTGGTGGTGTAAATTTATTGAATGGTGCATCGTATTTTGTAGTCAGTTTTTTTCATCAATCGAGTGCAGAAGTGAAATTACGCATGTAAATACAGCTATTACGCAATTTTAGTAGACTAATGCGTATGCCATACGTGAGGAGAAAAAAGTTATAGTGAATACTTAGTGGTTCTCTGATTTGACATACTGTCACAACAGTTATATATCACAGATATTTTTTATGTTTATACTGGCACTCTTTCATTAACATCATCATTTTGGTTTTGTCCCCCGCAAACACACACACACACACATGCACACACACACATATCATATATATACCATATATATACCATATATATATATATATATATATATATATATATATATATATATATATATATATATATATATATATATGGAAAATTCAGAAAAATATCTGGTATCTGAATGTAAAGGGAAAGAATTTTATTTTTCAATTTCTAGTGGTAATACCACTGGAAAGGAACCCAGGTGGCAATTCTGAAAAATCCAGTGGCAATGTGAAGTGGTCATTAATGGATACAGGGGATAACTGGGTGTATTTTGCAAGTATATTTTCAGCTGCATTCTGTCAGTGTTCACAGTACGATATAGCTTTTAATAAGCTGAGGCTTCTCATTTGCTAATTCATGTAAAATCTGTTAGCCATGAGTGGCCAAATTTTTTTAGCTTGTTGTTGTAACATATAGTTCTCTGGCACCATCAAATGTAACGGTATGCCCACACTTTAAATGCTGTGAAGATTTAGTGTAGGAAATATCTTCAGTGCCACAGTATACCTTAAAACAACCTACAAAACCCATTATTACAATATTACCTCACATATAGATGAATAACTAAGTCATGTTGTACTGTATTTAGTATTAGTATTTAAAGCGTTGTTTGAAGACACTGCCTTGTAGGAAATCTTTAAATAGACTCTTATGTATCAAGCCTTGAAATATGAATGCAAGAACAGAAATCCTGTGTATAGGAAAAGATTACTGGAGGGAGAAAGTGACGCTCTCTTGCAATTGGTGAGAACCCCTTGTTATTCTCACCACAATCAGTGAGAATTTTTTAATTTTCACTGAGTGGTGGAGAAATGCACTCCTTGGTGAGAATCAAGTATGATAACAGATTCTCACTGGCAAGACTGGAAATTCTCACCAAGAACAGTTAGAATGGTAATTTTCACACTGATAATGTATTATTCTCATCATTCACCAGTAATAATGAACTAGACTTGCCGTTCATTGGTAAGAATGACCAGATTTGCTGTTCATTGGTTGTTCTCGTGAGTGAACTGAGAGTCTGGTTCACTCTTATTTTACCAACAAATAGAGAGTCTGGTTGATTCTCACCAGTGAATGGTGAGTCTGGCTGATTCTTACCAGTGAATGGAGAATCTGGCTGATTCTCAGCAGTGAACGGTGAGTCTGGTTGATTTTCACCAGTGAATGATGAGTATGATTCATTCTCACTGTAAAAATTACCATTCTGGTGAGAATTTCAAGTCTCACCGGTGAGAATCTGTTATCATACTTGATTGTCACCAAGGAGTGCATTTCTCACTGCTCACCAGTGAGAATTAAAATATTCTCATCGATAGCAGTGAAAATAAACAAGAAATTCTCACCAATTGCGAGAAAGCTTCACTCTCTAACTCAAGTCTTGCAATTTAAATATAACTGTATCTTTGGGCAATGCATATTGCACATAATCTGATCAAGATACTGCTTCTTAAGCAAATATGGTGCAAGTATTTTGTAACTGTAGTCTGTATATACTGACCAGCTACACTAGTTGCTGGTCCACCAAAGATTGCCTTCTTAGACTCTGAACCACTGGCCTCTTTACCACTGACATCTGTACCACTTTGTCCCTTTTTACTACCAGGTATCACCGTACCACCAGACATCACAGAGGAAGCTGGACCACTAGACAACTCTTTACTACCACTACCAGCAGTAACTGAACTCCTCTGTTCCATTTTACTTCCAGGTGACACTGGACCACTAGACAACTCTTTACTACCACTACCAGCAGTAACTGAACTCCTATGTTCCATTTTACTTCCAGGTGACACTGGACCACTAGACTTCTTCTCAGAGGACACTGGACCACTAGACTTCTTCTCAGAGGACACTGGACCACTAGACTTCTTCTCAGGTGACACTGGACCACTAGACTTCTTCTCAGAGGACACTGGACCACTAGACTTCTTCTCAGGGGACACTGGACCACTAGACTTCTTCTCAGAGGACACTGGACCACTAGACTTCTTCTCAGGTGACACTGGACCACTAGACTTCTTCTCGGAGGACACTGGACCACTAGACTTCTCAGATGACACTGGACCACTAGACTTCTTCTCAGAGGACACTGGACCACTAGACTTCTTCTCAGGTGACACTGGACCACTAGACTTCTTCTCAGGTGACACTGGACCACTAGACTTCTTCTCAGAGGACACTGGACCACTAGACTTCTTCTCAGGTGACACTGGACCACTAGACTTCTTCTCGGAGGACACTGGACCACTAGACTTCTTCTCAGGTGACACTGGACCACTAGACTTCTTCTCAGAGGACATCGGACCACTGGGCGACTCTTCACTACCAGCAGTACCTGAACCATGCTGTTGCTTTTTACTTCTGGACATCACTGCACTGCCCCCTGTTTCATCTGAACCACCAGAGAAGAGTTTCACCATCCTGCTGATAATGCCACCAGTTTTTTTCTTCTCTGTGAGTGAATAAAACCCTTGTCAATGGTAGGTAACCTCAGTGTTGTGGTTTTATTTTAAAACACACCAAACTGACACATACTTGCTCTGTAATTACCAGAATCACTCACCTCAACAGACTGAAATTGAATGTCTCACACAAATTAGAAAATTTCTATCCAACTTATGTGAAACAGAAAGTACCAAAAGAGTGTGAGACTTTCCATTTCAGCTGATTGATATGTAGAAATAGTTTTCATCTCACTCCATCTCACTACTGGCACTATACCAGGGAAAGACACTAAGGGTTGTCAGATTGCCGGGGCAAGTGAAAGACGCATTCGGACAAGTGAAACGCCAATGCCACTTGCCCGATGGGACAAGTGAAAAAATAATTACCTAGAAATCAAATCCATGAGATCGATTTTCTGATGTGGGAACACCGACTTAACAACAAATAATAATCATTTCATGTCATTGTGCAAACTAGCATAAAATTTTCACAAAATTGCGTGATCGTTTTCAATAAACAATACCATCGGTTAATTACCGTACGCTCGTTGAGTGTACGTCCACAAAGTTCCTTGCCCTCACAAGACAAGATTATGGTGTCTCATGTCTTTACGATCAAAAAGGAGACACAAGCAGTTGTTTACGACACTATAAAAATAAAATTAGGTAGCAAAAATTAGCACCAAAAATGTACTCTACAATGCAATGTTCAGTTCAATGACTGGCATTCACGGATGGCATTGTACCGGTAGAAAGACTGCATACAAAGATGACAGCATGGTCACGAGCAAGGTTTGGTGTTAACTGGTCCATTCTTTGAATTTTCAATGAACACTGACTAATTTTCAGGTCAATAAGCCGAAAGTTACTTGTCCGTGGCAACCAACCTCTCTGTTTGTGAATTTTCCCATTCTAAAATGACTGTCAAGAAGCAATCAGACCGAATTTCACATCGAGAAATTCAGCTTTCAAAACAGATCGCAAACTCGCCGACACCCTTAGTTGTTGATTTAAAGTTACTGAATCTGGCATGAGCATTCAAAAGACCACCTAGGTCATCAGAAAAACAGAATACTGGTATACTCGGTAGTGTATGTAATGATAACTTCATAGTGGTGAGGGATGATATACGCTGTGTAAAACATGACAAAGAAGTACATTATTTTCAGAAGCTTCTAAACATTCCTTTATAACTTCTAAAGATTTTTTCTTTCTGTATAGTTCAGTTAAAACTGTAAAAAATACCTTGAGGTACCATGGAAATTGCCGTTATTATTTGTACATTATTATAACCCTAAGAAAGTTAACGTACAAGCATATAAAATATTATAAATTTTTAATGAATATTCATGATCATGAATATTAATGGCTGTCCAGCACTCTTGGAAGTCTGGGGAGCATAGTGAGAGAGTAACTGACATTTTTCACTATATCATGAAGTTGATATATAACATGATAAAGTTTTGAAATAAAGTGTGTGAAATAAAAAATCACTGCCTTTGCTTTTTTCAAAACACATAATTTTACTGGGCAAGTAGTTTTCCAATTCGGGCAAGTGAACTTAACCCCCACTTGCCCTTCGAGTGGATAAAAAATAAGTGTCTTTCCCTGTATCCCTGACAGTCATCTCATTGTTTTGGTTTTTTCTCCTCCTCAATCTCATTGATTTTAGGTTTGATGTACACATTATCTGCTGAAGGCTCAGTCACTTCTAAATTTGAATAACAGAATTTCCCAACATAAATGAATTAATTTAACTTTTAAATTGAACAATACTTATTTGATATGAGTGCAATAATACACTAAAAGGAATCTAAAACCACCAGCTTTTGATTTTGGTCAATTAAATGAAAATGCAATGGCACTTCTGTACCGCAATTGTTTTACCTTTGCACTTTGAAAACAATTACAAGATTAAAGCTGCAAGCAGTGTTGGCGGGGCCCAAGCAGTTGCCATGGTTTAAAGTTCTTATGCTAATGATATTATGTCCAAAATTTAAGCTTGAAAAAGTCTTTAGGTTCTTGTAAGAAAGAATTTTTAACATCATCTCATGGCTACTATAGATTTCAGTGATAATTGTATGTTTTACTCTCAATCCAATATGGCTGCCAAACTGTATGACCAATCCAAATGCCTTTCACAAACTTGAAAGTGCTCACAGTAAAAATGATATGGGTAACAGGTCAGTGGAATTGGTGTGTTCGTTCTGGAGAAGCAGATTTTTTAAGATTAAATTGCGATTTTCACAAAATCCAAGATGGTGGCCAAACCACAGGACCGATCCAAATGCTGTTTGCAAATTTTAAACAGATCACTCTAAGGATGACATGAGTAAAATTTCAGCTCAATCGGTGTGTTTGTTCTGGAGAAGAAGATTTTTAAAGATTAAATTGCGATTTTAGCAAAATCCAAGATGGCGGCCAAAACGCGTGACCGATCAAAACGTCTTTCGCAAACTTGAAAGAGATCACTCAAGGATGGCATGAGTAAAATTTCAGCTCAATCGGTGTGTTGGTTCTGGAGGTGAAGATTTTAAAGATTAATTGGTATTTTTCCTAAATCCAATATGGCAGCCAAATCACGTGACCGATCCAAATGTGTTTTGCAAACTTGAAAGAGATCACTCTAAGGATGACATGAGTAAAATTTCAGCTCAATCGGTGTGTTAGTTCTGGAGAAGAAGATTTTTGAAGATTAAATTGGTATTTTTTGAAAATCCAATATGGCAGCCAAATCACGTGACCGATCCAAATGTCTTTTGCAAACTTGAAAGAGATCACTCTAAGGATGACATGAGTAAAATTTCAGCTCAATCGGTGTGTTTGTTCTGGAGAAGAAGATTTTTAAGATTAAATTGCGATTTTCGAAAATCCAATATGGCGGCCAAATCACGTGACCGATCCAAATGTCATTTGCAAACTTGAAAGAGATCACTTTAAGGATGGCATGAGCAAAATTTCAGCCAAATCGGTGTGTTGGTTCTGGAGAAGAAGATTTTTAAAGATTAAATTGCGATTTTCGTAAAATCCAAGATGGCGGCCAAATCATGTGACCGATCCAAATGTCTTTTGCAAACTTGAAAGAAATTACTCTAAGGATGACATGAGTAAAATTTCAGCTCAAACGGTGTGTTAGTTCTGGAGAAGGAGATTTTTGAAGATTAAATTCGTATTTTTCGAAAATCCAATATGGCGGCCAAATCACGTGACCGATCCAAATGTATTTTGCAAACTTGAAAGAGATCATTCCGAGGATGACATAAGTAAAATTTCAGCTCAATCGGTGTGTTAATAATAATAATAATAATAATATAGTAATAATAATATTTATTTCTTAAAAAACGCCTTCCATGTAAAAAACAACACCTCAAGCGCAGAACATACCAAAGTAAAGTTTAAAAAGTTACAGATTTAAAATACTAATAAAAATAATCTTTAAAAAGGTAAGTTTTAACGTGAGATTTAAAAACATTATAGTCGTTAAAACAGCGGAACTCGGATGGAAGCTTATTCCACAACGTGGGTGCTGAAATAGCAAATGACCTGTTACCATAAAAGAGGTTTTACCAATTGGTTGATGCAAACTTAGTGTACCCTCAGCAGTCGAACGAAGGGTGCGACCAGGAACACGGATATCAAAAAGTTCTTTCAAATACAGAGGAGCAATGTCATGTAAAACTTTGTAAGTTAAACATAAAAGTTTAAACTCAATACGCTTATGAACGGGCAGCCAGTGTAAACTATACAACACAGGTTGAATATGATCTGCTTTCTTTGTCACTGTGACCAAACGTGCAGCAGAATTTTGAACCAATTGTAATTTCTTGAGTTGATTATGTGGTAAGCCAAAAAGTAAGTAGTTCTGGAGAAGAAGATTTTTGAAGATTAAATTGGTATTTTTCAAAAATCCAATATGGCTGCCAAATCATGTGACCGATCCAAATGTCTTTCGCAAACTTGGAAGAGATCACTCTAAGGATGTAAAAGTTTTTACACTATGGTACACATACCTTAGTATGAAAATATAAAAGTAGTTTTCAGAAAACAGTCAATCTGTCATAATTGTCATTATGGAGGCACTTCTTATACGGTAAACAGAAAAACAAACAAATAAATAAATGAAATAAAGAAATACTCACCCTTATGTACTATTTCAGAAGTGATTATTTGTTCACCAAGCTGAAGACTCTCTTCAGTTTTCATCTGTGGTTCAATATCAGATTGTGCATCAGATAACTTAGATAGCTTTGCCTTCAGTTCAGTTATAACTGTGTTTTGTTCTTTGAGCTGAGTTTGTAAATCTTCAATATTTTTGGGATCAACCTTTTTCAGTTTAGCTGTAAGTGCTACTTTTTCAGCACTATGATAGCGCTGCTTGTATTCCTGACACTGCTTTTCCAGCTGTGATTTTTCCTCTAGTGCTTCAGCCAATTGCGTTTCCACAATTTGCTTTTCTGTGCAAGCTTTTTCAAGTTGACTTTGTAAAGACTGAACTTTAGACTCAGCTAGTGCCAAGTATCTGATGTCAGAATCTGTAAGTTGTTGTTCACTGGGTTTGATTGGTAGCAAACTTCTAGCCTGTGACTCTTGTGCTGCTGTGATTGGCTGAGTTAGTTCACCATGTTGAGCGACAAGTTTTTCCTCAAAGTCTGCAATAAAATATTGTATGACAACTGCTGTTCTATTACATCAGTTTTCTGTCAAATAATAATAATCTGCCCATAAAATTCAATTTTGTGTAGCATATATGTTAGGTTCACTACAACACATCCTGCATAAAACAGATGGCATATTATGTTACAAATTGTTTGTCAAGTGTTTTTAAGGATTATTTCATGATGTAACAAATTTTATGATAATTTATGTTCATGCCGTTCTTTGATGTGAAGAATGTTTCATTTCTTATCAGTGAAGACCAAATTCTCATCCTTCCTACCAGAAAATCAGGTAATAGATATCTCATTCTGGCAAATGTGTAGACTTTTGATCCAATGGATAGAATATATTAACAGTGTCTTCATTTTCACTATCATCACTCCTTGAAGCATATTCCATTCCTTTCTGTCTGATATACATGTCTCAGCTTTGAACACTGAATGGACACACATGTCTCAGCTTTGAACACTGAATGGGCACAAATCTCAGTGAATGACTGGGTTTTAAGTTTGGCATCAAACAGCAACAATATTAGCTTTCAAAGTCTGTTAACCCATGAGGAAATATGGCAATAAAGAAGTGAATGAGGTAAAGTTTCTGGTATTATACCTAATTAAAACACCCTGATACTTCTCCTGTTTAATATCAATAATTTGAACAATGACATGTTGATTTTAAAGCAAATTTCCACATGACCAATGTATACAAGAATAGCTCAGAAAACATATGATGTTAAGATAGTGATATGATAAATTTTCAATTTATGTGTCACACCTTCCGTCCGTTTGAGAAGGGAGGCAATTTTGGAGCATGTCAGCACAGAGCAACACAAAGATGCAGTACACAGAGAAATGTTGCAAAGAGTATCGGTCTTTCAAAAGCAGATTGATGAGAAAAAATGTGTCAGTGATACTGTACTTGAGAAAACATTCACAGCAATCTACTGGCTTGCAAAGCAGGAAATTTCCAATGAGAAACTGGTTCCGCTTATTGAATTACTTGAATCACTAGGAGTTGATGAACTCAAGTATTTTAATCACAGGAGCAGGCCATCCATCAGGGAAATGTTTATTTCTCTCGGGGAAACAGTGAAAGAGATTGTCTTGGACCAAATTAGGAAGTGTAAATCATATGGGGTTCTAGCCGACGAGGTGACAGACGTAGCAGTTATGCAACAGCTGATTATTTTTGTTAAGTACTTTGATGAGGATGCCGGAATTGCTAAAACCGACTTTCTTGGCCTGGAATCTATTTTGGAATCAGAGGGTGCAAATGCCGAAATTGTCACTCAAAAACTAGTACACTGTTTAGAGGAGTGTCATTTACTCATAAACAATCTCAAAACTTTTGTTAGCGATGGTGCTAGCACCATGGTTGGTAAACATAATGGAGTGGCAGCAAGACTCCGCCGCTTAAATGCATTAATATTGAATTTTCATTGTATATGTCATAAATTGGCTTTAGCTTGTATGGACACTGAAAAGGATGTCAGTTACATCCGAGAGGTTGCAAACACCTTAACTCATGCCTGGAGCTTTTTTGAACATTCCCCAAAAAGAACAAACGTGTTTGTGAATGTTCAAACAGAATTGGCAAACATGAGTTTGTCTGAAAAGTGTAAAAAATATGTTGGTAAAAAAATTAAGAAAGCATGTGCAACAAGATGGTTATCCTTTGATAGTAGCGTAAAAAGTGCATATGAAAACTATGTTGGTTTGTTGCATACTTTTAAAGCCCTTGATAGTGATCCTACAGCACTTGGGTTGTATAAAAAAATGAAGAAACCCAAGTTTCTGGGTGCACTCTACATTTTAAACTCAGTTTTACCTGTTTTGAGTAACCTTAGCAGAACTTTTCAGACTGGGGCGTTAAACTTTTCTCATGTTTCACCTGCAATAAAGTATACACTAGCCAATCTATCCTCAATTTCATGTCCAGTACAAAAACTGGAGGAAGATTTAAAAGGCAGGTTGTCCTGTCTTGACATTGAGCTTCGTGACTTTGTCAAGAAGGAAATTTCTTCTCTACACACAAAATATATTGAGTGTATAAAGAAAAACATTGAACGCCGATTTAATGATAGTCTGAATATTCTCACCAGTTTCCACATATTCAACCCACTTGAGCTGCCAAACCCTGATTCACTGTATGAGTTCAGAAATTATGGAATAAGTGACATTGAGACTTTGGCTGACCATTTCTACCAAGAAGAGCCAAACAAAGATGTTCTAGCCCAAGAACTTCAAGCTGAATGGGCAAAATTTAAGTTTGATATGCACAGTATGCAAAAACAGATACCAAGTGAGGTGAAAAACAAGTATGCAGTGAATCAAAATGACAGCAACAGTAAAGGGAAAAGAGTACTTGGTCCAGGTTCTAGCCAAGGTTTTGTTCCAACACCAATTGAATGGACTTTAAAAAAAGTGTTCAACATGAAATCAGAGTATGGATACTTTTATCCAAAGTTAGTGGAAATAGTGGAAGTAGCTCTTTCTGCACCCATCACTAATGCCTGGCCAGAACGTGGAGCTAGTGCTTTGAAAAGAATTAAAACCAGGTTGAGAAACAGACTTTCAAATAACATGGTGAATTCTTTGCTGCACATAACTGTCAATGGACCAGACTTGTATTCTAATGAAGCCAGAACTGTTGTGAAAAAAGCTGTTCAAAAGTGGCTAAGTATTAAGCCAAGGAAAAAACTAAAACAATCAAAACTTCATAGGGAAGGAACAGAGACAAATGAAACAGACAAACAAAGCACAAGTACAACAATGGTAGATCAGAGTGTTCAGGTTGGGGAAGAGGATATCCTAGAGAATTTGATTGATGAAATTCAACAGGCTAAAGCAGTATTTAATGATCTGTGCAATGTAGATTTAAGTGATGAGTCTGGATTTGAGGAAAGTGAGGGAGAATATTGACACTTTTCTTCAATAATTCACAGCATAATCCCAATGAGTGTATCTGGCATGTCTGTAATAGATTCACTGTGAAATAAAAAATGTTACTCCATGATTGAATGGGTTGATAGTACTTTAAGTTAATTTTCTTACCCAAAATGATCAAAAAAAGCTTTAAAATGAATACAAATTTGATAAATACAGGGTTTAAAATAGTGTTATTTTCATTGGACAATTTCAAAAAATTCCGACAAAAAACACCCACACCCCGCGGCTGCTTCGCAGCCTCTCATGACCGCCTATAAATTTTCCTTGCCCACCTATCAGAAAACATATCTACATCACTGCTAGGGCTGCTACTTAAACAATACTGTAACATTATTTGGTAAAGACTAAGTGAGTTTTCAGAAGCCAGCTAGGTCAAAGATTTTATCTAATGCTAATGAATACTCACCTTGTTCCAGGTTGGTCTGGGATATTTGTTCAGCAGCTTGATCACTTGCTTGCTGTGACAAGGGAGGTTCTTCATCCTAAAACACAAATCACATACCGGTATATCAGAAAAAACATGTATGCAAAACTCTCCTCCGTACTGATGAAACAGCAGTTTGCCATGGCTAAGCACATTTCCTATGAATCACTGTAACCATTGTTGCCATATGTCTGTCAGATAGCATATTGAAATGTATGATGAACATGATATGATGTGGTATTCAAAAGAACATGTCACCTCAGAATCCTTAATGATATTGGCATTTACACATCCTTGCTGATAGTCAGTAGCATATTAGGCCATGATATGATGCAGCACAGCACAATTCATGAACAACATTTCCAGGTCTACATGCATTCTACTGAATGTATACATTCAAATAAATGGTAGTTTGTTGCAATTCATTCTGATCTTACTGATTTGGTGACTTGAAGGAAAAAATCTCACCGTATTCCTTGAGCAAATAACCCTTAATTCAGACAAGTATGATATTTGAGCATGATGTGTATGGCAAGGTGTCCCAAAGAAGTGCTATATATGAAGAGAATTTACCAAAATTTTGTGTACTGGCATATTCACTTGTGGGGAATTTACAGCTGCTATAAATAATATCAATATGTGGGCTTCTGGCATTTTAAAATGGTTGTTTATATAAATTGAGCACCAAAAAATGAGAATGCAGATTTCAGCATATAGCAAGTGTCATTGAATGAAAATTCATGCTTTGTATCAAGTATTCTGAACAGTGGGTATAAATATAAATCACATGTGTGCTCAGCCATGAGAGTAGCATTCAGGCAGACCACTAAGAGTTAGTTTTTGAATGGTGAAGCGCCTCATGTTCACACTGGGCATTTCTTAAAGTTTTTTTTTCTAACTCTTAATAGCATTACTTACAGCATCACCATATACCTTCAATAATAGTTTAGGTCCTTTTTAGCACTGCCAAATAAACTTTCATGACCAGCAATGGACACTTAGCATACATAGCCGACTAATTATAAACATTTAAAGTACTTATTGTTTGGTCACATTATATTAGCTTTAACGGTCTGAGATCCATGATGTATTTTCTCTTACCATTGGATCTATGTTACAATGACCTTCGTCTTCTATTTCATCATGAAAAGTAAGTGGCTGAACTCCTCCACCATCTCCTGAAAGGAGAAAAAATGAATTCTTTCAGCACGCAGTAAATTTGTTTGACATTGAACTTCATGTAGTGTATACAATTAGGAAGACAGCAAAAAATTTGTTTTTGGTCAAAGACATTTTTAAATATGCTAAGGTGATGTGATCTCACCTTAAATCATATGACAGTTTTCAAAGTCAGGGCAGTTTTATCCTAATTTTAACAAAGTCTACAATAAGGGAGGTATACATGTACCTGGAATTTTACTATAACCCAAACTGGAGTCGAACCCCCACACACTCACGGCAACATCGCCTAGCTGATAGGCCTCACACAAAACCAGTCGGCCACTGTTTCCAACCAAAAGAGTTGGTCACAGTAACCGACTTAGATGTTGCAATTCTGTGCGCGACCGAGCAACGCGGTGTGCGTTGAGCAGACGACACACACACACAGTACACACACACACAGTACACACATATAGTAATCGGAAAAGCACGAAGCTTCAATAAAACTTTTTTCTGTTCATTGACTTTGCAAAGACATGACAGTGGCAGGTGACATTCAGAAGTTTCTTGTGAGCTGATGGCTAATTTCTATATTTCATACTATCACTTTAGGTGACGTTATATTTTAATTATGATGACGTGACCAAATAAAATTTGATGAAACTTGATACAGATATTGCTAATAACAAGATATCCGTTGACTGAAAGACACTGCAGTTTCATGTCAAATACTTGGTTTTTGTGCATATTTAGCAAGCATTTATGAATTTGCTTTTAAATAAGTGTGCCAGAAGTGGCTCAGCAAATTCTATGATTTTTTGTCTGATCACAAGAATACGTATATGTATATTGTCAGAGAAATGAAAGTGTCATTTTACAGACAATTTTGCTCACTGCATGTACATGAGCATTTTCTGTTCACATCTAGTTACACCATGGCAACTTTATGTCAGGCTTTAATTTGTGTGGAGTGGACAGTTTTACAGTGTTTACTTTTTATCATAATGACAGTAGGTCATTATGTTATTAACATAATGACCGTAGGTCGTTATGTTATTATAAGATGGGGTTGAGTACATGGGATGTCGGACAGTGGACATTTTCTGTAAACGACAAAAAGTCAAAAACTGCTGAACAGACTGTGTTGATATTTGGTACAGATGTTTATACTTAGTTCCGATTCCGAAAACTGGTGCCAAATGGATCAGCAGTTAGATAGATATGGGAAATTGTTGACCCCCTTTTTCAACTAATTGATTTTAGGGGCCTTCCATATGTGTATTTTTGGAAGGTACACCAATCCTGCAGTTTGGACTGTTTTATGTCAGTTATGGAACAGAAATGTGCATTAGTTGAATGCTAGAAACATGGAGGATGCACTGAATTGAAGTATCAGAGACAACTTTAGATTCTCACATTTGAGATGACCCTAGGCATTTGTATTAAAAGTAAACATCCTTGAGTCAACACACAGACTTTGACATTCCAGAGATTAAGTATCCACACCTCACATGTTACAGTCTTTACTCTTGTGTAACCCTTTCACCACCATGGTATGGCCCAAACGCATTGTTATCAATGGTGAGTGTGGACCTGTCTACAGGGAAATGGGGGTGAACAGGTTAGACAATGATGTTACAATTTTTAGGTTAGTTATCAAGCTAGCACCAGCATAGAGTCCTGAGCATCTGTCCGTGTGTTCTCACAGGAAATTACAGGGAAAAAAATTATTTGAGAAGTTTCTCTCCTTTAAATAGAAGTATATTACAATTTAAATCTGTCATGGATGGATTGCTCTCAAATGATCTGAAACACAGTTATTGCCCATCTATAGCAAGATTTATGTAAAGTTCATGAACTTACACAAGGTATTAAACAAAAAGATGACCATGACTTTGCTGCCCTACATGTACTAGATCATCTTGCCCCCTTGCAGTAACTCAGTTCATTCCTATCTTGGCTTCAATTACTACTTTCAATGTTTATTACATTCAGATTTCCTTAGCTTAGTGTATAATTTTGTAATCTTAATTACTGTCAACTTAGCTTTACTACACTTATTCTAACCTCATTATTCTTACACTACTGTCATACCTTATAACCACAAAATTTCAAGAGATGTATACATGATTGTCACTCAACAAACCATTTACAAATATGTCTTCTGCTTTTTCTCCATATACATATACATGTCTCTTTTCTCATAAAAATGGGCTTAAAATTGCAATGTGAAAAATAGTCTTTCAGCTATATGTTGCTCATTGACTTCATGGTCTGTCTAATTCACAGTGAGTGGGGTTGTGATAAATGCCGATAATACTAGGTATCCAAGCGCCATTGGCGGTATTTTTGTTTCTGATAGATAATGGCCATCCAGATTCAAAGGACAAGTACATATAGCTTTTCCGTGTCTAGGTAAACTGGGATGCTAGCTGTTCTATTTTTGAATTAAATGGTAGGTTTCTTGAGCAATCAGAATCATGTCATGTAATTATTTCTCTGTCATTATCAGTACGAAAGGTGTCTCATTAAAGTAAAAAAAACTGAAGATAAGCAAAAATACTGTTCACCAATGTCCTAGACTGCATTTACTAGGATATGGTATATTACCCCGGTATATGTAGGGGCTATGTGATTTATGATTAATAAACAATCACTCAAATTCTCTTACAAGTGTTTTATGACTTACAAAACGATCACATAAATTCTGTGGAAAAAGCTATAAAATTAAATTTAACAATTTAAAATTTAACAATTGGCAAATTGCCAAATAAACACGCTTTGTTATGATTTAAATGAACAAACTGTACCGTAGAACAACTTACTGTTGATGAAGAAATGTTCAATTTCTTCAAACTTCAAAGTGTCATATGTAGCCTTCAACTGCAGTGTTATTCCATGTTTGGCAGCTATCTCTCTCATTTCATCTGTTATCAGCAGTGGTTCCAGTGCTTTGGCCAGGTTTCTATATCTACAAGTCTGCTTCAACCTATAGAGATAATAAAGTGTTAAAATCTTCAGCAAGATTCCCAAAGACTCTGCTGTCACAGTTGTTGGATCCAGGCCAACTCTCTCTGTCCAGACTTTCTTTACTTCATTGCAACTGTCTTCATCTGCCAGCACAGCTTGCACTCTGCGTTTCATACAATGTTCACACTCTCCCCATGCAGCCTTCACCTCAGTCTTTTTTGTTTCCTGCGGCCTTCTTAGTTGTACTGAAAGAGCTTTGGCTTGTTCTTCTAGTTCTCTGAGACTTTTGTAGAGCATGTCTTCATCCAGGGCTACTTTAACTAGGATATCTGGAATAAGATAATAAAGCTTGCGTAAATAGTAAGTAGACACAGTGTGCTTGATAAAATTAACATGATGATTAAATCAAAATTGTTGTTGGCCTATTTGTTTGTTATTTGTTCCTTAATTAAATGTTAATAAATTATGTGTAATTTGTACTGATGACCAATGCTAGCAATTTCTCGACTAAAACTGCTGTTAGTAGTCCAACCGAAACATGTATACGGTAACTTTGAACATTCAACAGTTTGAATAATTGACATGTTTGATTCTTTTTACCTGAAGCTTTTGTGGCAAAGCGATGAAAGTAAACGATGAAAGAAATGATGTTATGGAAATAGTCTGCAAACATGTCCATGACTGACATCATACCTGTATAATCATTGATGTGGTTGTTCATTTAATGGTCATATAGTGTGCCAGAAGTCAAACCATTAAAATTGATCAACTGCTTCAACTTATTACGACAATTGCATTGTTACCATATATGTTTATAGACAGTCTTAATATTGTAGAATTTGTACAGCATTGAATGGTAACTACTTGATCGTGTGAGCCTGGAATTGTTTTAATACAATGATTACTACTGTACAATACCAGATATGAACTGTAAATGCTCACGTGTTTCATTATATATTGCAGTTATGTGTGATTTGAACCGTTGCCACATGTTTGCAACTTCACTGAAAGTATTATGATCAACGTTATGAACAATATTCACCACAGATTAACTGTATAGGTCATTAAGTATTCAAATACGCAATTAGCTGAAATAGAAATAATTATTTTCTTTGACTGCTGTCATTTTATCACCTCTTTATATAGCAAGTGTAATTGCCTCTTGTCAAGTCCTTCAAACTATATATTCCAAACTTTGAAAGCACATTAGATATGCAAACTATAAATTAGCTGACATGAAAACTTAAGTGCAAATGACTTCCAATATTGATATAACCTGGTATAATCATCAATATATTATGCCAACTTTGATCAAATAAATCCAAGTATATATCCCTAATTAGGAAAGTTCATTAAATACACAAATTAGGAATTGGCTGAAGCAAAATGCTAAATGCCTTTCAATAATGTTAGCCTACCAACTTTGGTCATGTAAATTCAAACATATATTCCTAATTTCAAAAATTCATTAAATATGCAAATTAGGAGCTGGATGAAGTAAAAATGCTTAATGACTTTCAATAACGTCGTATCATAGTATCTTTAATGTACATAGCAAGTTTCGTCAACTTTGGTCTAGTCAATACAGATAAATATCCCTGATTATGAAAGTTCATTAAATATACAAATAAGGAATTGGCCAAAGTTCAAATGCTTAATGACTTTCAATAATGTTCTTCATAGTATCTTTAATGTACATAGCCAGTTTCGTCAACTTTGGTCTCGTCAATTCAGATAAATACCCCTAATTAGGAAAGTTCATTAAATATGCAAATTAGGAATTTGCCGAAGTAAAAATGCTTAATGACATTTAAGAATGTTCTATCATAGTATCTTTAATGTACATAGCAAGTTTCATCAATTTTGGTTATGTAAATTCAAATATATATCCTTAATTTCGAAGGCGTTAAATATGCAAATTACGATTTGGATGAAGTAAAAATGCTTAATGACTTTCAATAATGTAAATCATAATGTCTTCAATATGCATACCAAGTTTCCTCAATTTTGATCAAGTAAATTCAGATATATACCCCTAATTAGGAATTTCATTAAATATGCAAATTAGTAATTATCTTTCACGTCACCCCTTAATAACTTTCACAGCTGATTTATCTTGATGTGATCAACATTTGTAGCAAATCTCATCAAATTGTCTGAAGTCGTTCTCAATGTACCGGTATATCCCGTTTTCTAAAATCATTTATTATGCAAATGAGCAAAAAGTAAGCAAGCCACATTCACTAAAAACTAATCAGTTCTTGCCATTTGCAAACTGAATCTATGTACCAGATTTGATTCTGATCTGATGAGCCGTTTTTGAGATATTGAGCACACAGACAGACAGACACACAGACAGACAGACAGACAGACAGACAGACAGACAACATCGCTGCGACATATGCTGACGTGTGTGAACACGTGAGCAAAAAATGAACAGAACTCACACCTGAAATAACTGTAAAATGTTGGCTTGATTGTTGGAGCTCTAAATTTCAGGACTCATGAATACGATGATGTATTAAGTAGAATGTTAGCTATGAACTGAAGCTGCCATCAAAGTGCTCATATTAACCTGTCTACTAACTACAGCATTGTATGATAAACACTCTGTCCAGTTGCAAGGCAAGGTTCAGCTACTTGAATGTGGTGATAAACTACCTTGTTGTTCATCATTTTGATTTCTGACCATTCCCTCCTCAGTATTTGAGTTTTCATTTTCCATCTCTGACGGTGTGATCGTTGTTTGGCCATACTCTGTGTCTTCCTTATCTATCACATCATCACGTGTTTCTTCGATAGCTTGTCTACCAATACTGCCATCTCTAGTCACAGCTAGTGTTGATATTTTGCCATTTATTGATTCTGGAACTTGCTTTGTTGATTGTGTGCTCACTTCACAGTCGCTTGATGGTAAGCTTACATCAGCTGGTGTAGTGTAAGATTAAACAAGGGAAAACTGTCAGATGATGCTCTCGTAATTATGCTTTACATTAATACTCACTGTATTAGCATGGATTATTGCCTGTATTTTAGCTGAAGAGTGCATATACAGATGAATACAGTCAAGAATCCTTTTTTTGTATTCAGCAAGCGTGTATTCATGTGGATTCATGTGAATTCACGTGTATTATACTATAATACAGGCAACTAAATGTGAATTTATCTGAATTATTGGGTTTTCATGCTTAACATTAATACAAACTTAGTTTTACCATATGCTACTTAGTGTAGCGTACTATTTTCAACAACTTACGTTAAAATTCATTACTGTCCACAAGTACAGTCACAATCTATGCCTTCCTTTTCCGTATTGCCCTTCATGGTTTACCTGACTTTTCACCATAACATTGTCATTAATATCAGCTGCAGAAGTGCCATAGAAGGCAAAATGAAAATGTTCTGGTTTCTTTGACTTCTGATACAAATGCAATATTGAATTTCAACATGCATTTAGGTTTCCAAAATTGACAAGTCTTTACAATGTAAAATTATGCTGATTTGTTTTCCTTTTATACAAAAATCATAACGACATTTCAAGTGACATTACTTTGTGAAGAATATGATATATGGATCGTTCGGGACATGGTACGTACAGTAGAGGAGAAAATGACTGAAGCAATTTTCTCTAAATGAAGTTCCTTAACTATGATAATCTTATATCTGCAAACAGGCAAAGAATCAAAAGCACTGCTTCTATATAATTTTCTGTTATCTGATTTACTACAATGATAGCAACAGCTATCCTGGTAAGATTTGCGTCTTTTTGGATATGTGATTTTAAACATAAATACATACCGCATGTAGCTACTTCCTGGCCTTTGCAGTCACCTTCATGTACTTTTTTTATTGGTTCCTGTAATAATGATGCAAATTTTGCAAAACTTTCAGTGATAGCTTCACACTTTGTCAGAGCTGCTTTCAGAGCGTTTGCCTTCTTGAAAGAGTCAGATGTCTTTTCTAAATGTTCCAATATTTTCTTTGACAGATTCACTTCACAGTCTCTGATGACACAGTAATCAGCACACATTTCTAAATGTTTCATTACAAAGTGAGCTAGGTGAGAATCATCATGGACTGAAGTAGGCAAACCGAAAGTCATCGCTTCCAAGCCATACAAGCTGTAATCCCAATAGCATGGTGAAGGTAGGCAGAGATGAGACTGTTGTAGAGATGTGAGTAGAGACTTTATTGAGTGCCCTGGCTTGAGTTTTGGGTACACATATGGACTTTCCGATGCATCAGCTAAAATCTTCTGTTCAGTCTTTCCCGCTTTTTTAGAAACTCCTTGTATCTTCCACTCTGGGTGGCTGCTGTAATGTTCTTTTCGACGATTAGCTACTGTACCAATGGAAGCTGCAATAGACTTGCACCTTTCTATGGCATTCTGTGTATCCATCTGACCGCATGATAGTATATGGTGTTGTGCGACCGGCTTTTCTTTTGGTTTTTTCACCCAGAAACACGTGTCTGGGCGTGGAAGAATCTCCTCATGTGGAATGCCTGATAAGTCTCTACCCTGAACTTCTGCCCTGTATGCATTCTCAAAATAATCATGGATGTAAGGTCCTATGGAAAACAGGATGTCTGCCTCACTTGCCATTTGCAGCATCTTTTCTTCAAATTCCGACAGACCATGCTCTTCAGCTTGCAGACAGTTAGCTTCTGGACGAGCATGATTAATCAGAACTAGCTTTGCACCAGGAAAGAGTTTTCTCCTTATATCAGCTGCAGCACGTCCTGTCTTTGGAGCATAACCAATTACATATTGAACATTTTCTACTTCTCTCAGGTCTGGATAGTAGATTTCATGATTCAGCAACCATTCTAACTTTTGAGGATCATCTCTGTGATCAGCTTTCTCTTTCCTCTGTGCTGGTATCAAGGTAACACCACAGCTCTCAGCATCTTTCTTCTGGTCATCACTGATTTTGACATCAAGTACAGTAGAATACGCTTTCAGAGTTTCTCCTGCCTTGGCCTTCCTTTCACAAAAATCTTGGACAAGAGTTTTGTGAAATCCTGTAAGACCTAAGGCATCTTTGTTCCAGGCTTCGTTAATGAATACTGCTGCTGAGGGTTGATCAGGTGGTGGATGGAACTTGGCACCAGGGAAAACACTTTCTTGAAGTGCGGCTGCCGTCTTCTTGACATTTGAGGACAATGCAACAACATGGTTTATATTTTCTAATCGTCCAAGTCCTGGATAGTAGGATTGATGAAAGAGAAGCCAGTTTGTTACTGGTGGATCTTCATCAGGATGAGATGATTTAGGTCTGGTAGCTGGAATCAAAGTTACTCCATATCTTGCTGCATCTTCCTTTACTTCTTCACCCACATCAACATCAAGGACAGTGCAGTGAATTTTAGAAACTTCGGCTTGCTTCTTCTTCAGTGTATTTTCACAGAAATCTGTGATCAGTTTCCAATTTGCTGGGCCATATGAATTTCTCTTCCATGATGTTATAAACAGTGCTGCAGATCCTTCCATTTTGTTTATTGCTAAGTTTCCAGATTGAATTGTTAGCTTCTTATCCTGAAATAAATTGAAAATTGTATCTACAATAAAAGGATTATTACTTCTCCGTCCATGTCCCTAACACTTGGCCAATAAGCTTCAAAGTTCAAGGAAAAAGACCTTTAGAAAATATGTTGCCATCATAGTTTGTAGAGTTGACAGTAAGGAACAACGTTTTGATTTCATTTTAAAGCAAGTTGTTGTCCATTAACATGGTAGATCTAATATCATATACGCAGACAGATTGCCTACAGGGCTCTCATTGCATGCAGTTTTACAGTTATTGTACCGGTATAGCTTGGTCCAGGAAGGCATTTTTTATACACCTGATTTTGGCCCACATTGACTAGTTTCAATTTACTCTATATTTTATAATAAATGAAAAGAGTAAAGGTGAATTTCCTGACTGCAAAAGTGACTAGTAATGAGACCTTATACACTTTTTATTTCTTCTCCAAATAGTATATCAAGCCTTTGTTTTAGAATTAACTCTCTCATTTTGGTCAACACAAGCTTACCCTAGTGTCTGAAACCACTTGTCTGATATGTACTGTTTGTTTTAGAAACAAGTCTCCCACATTTACATGTTAAAGTTACACATGGAGTGCATTCTGTTCAAATGGGAATGTTATTAACACTATTTTAGCAAAGCATGCTATTTCACAATGAAATTAGGAAAAGTTTGTGGCAGAATGCAATTCATTAAATTTCCTGATAATAGATTTCCTTCATATTGTCATTATTGACCTATACAAAAAAGTTTATTAAATATGTCTACCACTACCAGCCATAGTGCAAGAGGAAGATTACTTATAAGATAAATTTACTTTAAGATGAATTTAGTCATTGTGAACACAACTGCCGGAAAAAGGGTTAATACATATTAATCTATTACTGCATGTGACATACTAAATCCCTATTTCCACTTCCATTTTGCTCTTGTGTCCCTGTTGTTATAGAAAGGTCATTTAAGGTCACACAGTTATTCAAGCTGAACAACCTTTGTACTTACGCTTCGTCATTACTCAGAGTGAATATTGCTGAAAATTATGGGCATATTTGGGTTAATTGTTAAACTTTTGATCTTGTTCTTTGATAGACTAACGTATATCATACTGAAATTGCTTGTTACATAAGTGTTCAAGTGAAAACACCCTTAACCTCTGCCCGTCAAAGATTCAGTGGCCATTAGATATCAGAATTCCTGGTTGAGTTGAGCCAGAAATCATGGTAACTGATCTGAGCTTAAACTTGGAAACAAAGAAATAGTGTACCATACCTAAGTCTCTGGATAATTATCTGTACTTTCACCAACAGGTCCTCAAATTCACACCTGAGAAATTGATCTGAAATTAGTAAAACGCCAAAAGGAAATAGTGCAAGCTTGTTGTACATGTATGAACACAGCGTTACACCTCACGTGATAGGAATCAGATTAGGAATTTATTACCTGGCAGCTCGCTGACATGGTAAGTACAAAGTTCAGTTAAAATACTTAAAATTGCTAGAGGGCATTTTAATGGGTTATTTAATCGTAGCTCAATCAACTACGGTATACGGTAGTAATGTTCCTGTCAGTGTCCTTGTGTCAAGATTATATATTGTTTGACAATGACCTTGTTTTGATTTATAGTCGGAACAAGTAATTAAAATGTAATACTTTATATCAGTGTGATACATTGGTATATATCTAGGTATATTGTTACAATGGAAGCTGGGCTTGTTGAACCATACATAATCTGTATGGCTGCAAAGTTTATGTGACCTTCTATAGCTGTGGAAATGTAAAAGACATGATATTAAGTTAATAATCTCCACCTCACCCAGTAAAAGCCTTCAAAGACAACCCTTACGAAAAAATATGGCTTCTGGCACATAGTTGTGCATGCTAACCCACAATAGTTGTGGATACCAAGCTGCAACTGTTTGTGGCTTATAAGCAGGTTATTCATATTTTATCATGCAAAGATCTGTTCTGGCACAGTTTTGCGGCATACAGGCCGCTGTGATTGCAGACGATATGCCGCAAAAAATGGGAGGGGCTTTTAGCGGCATATAAGCCGCTGTGATTGCAGACAATATGCCACAAAAAATGGTGGGGTAAAAGGTTTCATGGTAAAATGCTGCTATGCATGCTTCCTGCACTACCCCCCCCCTCCCCAACCATACCTGCATTTGTACCTACCAGTTTTATACTAGCCAGGAGATTACCATACACTTCACATCTTCATTTGTTTTAAGGGACAGTAGCTGTAACTTATGATGTTGCTCTTTTAACTTTTGTGCGTTGAGGTAACTTTTCACTTTACTCACTTGGCAAAATAGGCAAAAATCAAGACACAAACAGTATAAAAATACTGCATAAAAATTAAGTTACAGCTATTGCCTTTAAAACCGCCTACTCACATATGCAAACAAAAAAACACACTTACCACATATCTTCACGATAATACCCCATTGTTTATTTTGATATGTAAAACAATGATGTTGGTACACTAGGCTGGACACTAAGAAATTAAAATAAAATCAAAATTCAATAATCTAATGAGGTTCATGTGAAAAACATAACAGAACACGTCTAAAAGTCTGCATTTGATTTTTCACATTATCCAAAGTTGTTTTCGATGCCATCCTAATGTTTACGATCTGGTTCTGAAACTTCAGATTGAATGTTCCTGTTGATCCATTGGTCTGTTCAGCTTCATGGCCTTTGCCCATACACTGAGAATAAAAATGATAAATAACAGACAAGGATATTATTACATGTGCAAAGTGAAATTGCTTGTATTTTGTCGACTACCCTTATAATATATTAATACAAAAATTCACGGAAAAGAGCATTCATGTGCTTGAAAGAAATTATAATAATTAATATTAAATAATTTACCCAATGATACAAACTCATGACATATCTATACATTATGTTATTGTGATTACCAAATCATTGCTTTTCAGCCTCATTTTCACTATTTACTTGTGACACACCACTCAAAACTACAACTATTGACCAGCGGTGATTGAGTTTCAGCACATCTCAAACAGAAGAATTGTAAATGGAAAACTGTCTCATAAATTGTTTTAAAACAAAAAGTATCCCTTTATAATAGCGCAGTGCACGGTTACAGGTTTGTTACTAAATATACCGTAGCTGTACGCGCGCAATATCGGACACGCAGCTTGAAATGCGGACAAATTTTATCAATGTTGCATACATTGCTGTTTTTGCAGCTTGTACTCTGAGTCGTGGATATGCCTATTGGTATTCATTGTTACACTAGCAGTTAGCCCACTAAGTTGTATTTTCGTCGTTCTTGCATTCGTAATTTTCAAAAGCGTAATCTAAAAATGCGGACGATGCTGTGTGTTGGCCGCTACAGCTAACACACAGCATCGTACGCAAGGCTAGCGAGAGTTGCCGACATCGACGGTTATTTACGAGAAGTGAATAAAAGACTGGCATTTTTGGAAGCGATCGAGTAGCTGAGGTAGGCAGGGATACGACTTGGCCCAAGAACGCTGAATTTCGGCAGTAATTTGGCTTTTTACATCAAGTCCCAAAATGGATTTGAAGTCACCGACCCTACCTACGCTACGGGTCTTTGCAGGGCTGTGGTGAGCGGGGCGATTAACTGTAGCGGAACACACAGCATCGTACGCGTAGGGCTACCAACCTCCATGATTAACTACCGGTATATTATTTTTGCCAATACCGTACGTTCATTTGGCATACTTGAACAGGGTTCGCCAAGAACAACATCAATATAGCACGACCAAAGACAGTGAAAACTGCGAAAATTATAGAGACAACTCGTGGTATTGAAAATTACTTACCGAATTTTTAAACGATCTGTAGCTCTTCGATCAAACTATGGGTGTGTCCGTGACCGTTGTTCTTCGGGACGATATCTCGGTCTCAGAATCGGTCATCCAAGGGCCATCAACGCATCGCAAACGCTGTTTGTTGGTTTTAAATTCATAGCTAACCTTTACGTACCCTGAATGATAATGTCCTACGGTAATTTTACGCTAAACTGTACAAAAATCAGAGCGAAAAAACGGCGACGATATACTCCTCGCTCAAACGTCCTAACGGCCTACCAGTGCATATCAGATTTATTTGCCGCTCAGGATTTGACCCATGACCTTTTGGCAATCTGACCAATCATAAAGAAATGTTCACATGATCTACAACAATCTGACCAATCATAAAGAAGTCTTCACATGATATATGACATCATCAGGCGTGATTCTAGAGGTTCCGGGTTCAAAGTCTGTTCTGACCCACGCATTGTTTCAGCAAGCAGCTTGATCCAAATCTCGCGAGCTTGCGTTTGAAAACCAAAACGACACAAATACATGGGAATAACCTTTCTAGATCAACACAAAACTCTACAAAAACGGCTCCGACATAGCAGTCTCGTGACTTACAAACTTTGCCCGACGATGACTTTCATCGCGCACGTCCGTATTTTGAAGCCCAGCGTGATCAATATGAAACTATGCGTACATTATTATACGCTGGGAAAGCTTTACCGTACGTACCTCCATGCCGTACGTACGCTTTCAAGACCTACTCTGTACTTGCAGTTCATTTAAAACCCGCGTGTGAAAAGGGCGTAAGAAAACACAAAAGAACAAGATATACGTTATTTTTGAGTTGCAGTTCTTTGAAAGACTAGTCTTTTCAAGGGAGATATGCACGTGAAAGTTCATTATACGTCGATATTAGCCCTGCGTACGATGCTGTGTGTTCCGATCCGCTACAGCCAATCGCCCCGCTCACCACAATTAGCTGTAGCGGAACACACAGCATCGTACGCAGGGCTAACGTCGATATATGGTTCGCCAGAGTTAATATTTTGCAAAGCTTTTTTTCTGTAGAAACAGTTACGCTGTCAGTGAGAACCAATCATTTGCAAAACGTACATAAAAAGTCAGTGATTGATTTATTGCACCGATCAAAGTCAAATGGTAGTTTTTCACACAATTTGTTGAAAATCAAAGGTTTCCTGCTGTGCCAGCTGTAGTGTCACTGTCAATGGATATCTCATCTAAGATCAAGTGGAGTGTCAACTCAATGTTGTGGCTTATAGTGAGCAATATCTTGCTCAAACTGTGTTTATTTAAATATTTTAGCATATCTGCCACAAAAGATTTGACTGATTGTCTTTGTGTGCCTGTTAAGTGCCTCTAGTGGCACATATCGGCACATAATGAAAAATAAGTTCTGGCAGCCTTTTTTGTGTGTAGCTTATAAGCCGCAAGACAGTGGGACATATGCCACAAAAAAATTTTTTCGTAAGGGAAGTCATTGTCATAGTCCAAATGAAATATAAATTTGTCAATGTTCACTGGAGCGGGAGCAGTAAACCTGTACAAATGTGATTATAACTGAAGTTTCCAGAAGTGCCAAATAGGCAAACAAATGTTTGCCTTTTCTCTTTGAATAGAAGTGATGACATTTGTTGAAAATGCCTGTGTTCATTAAAGTGGAATCTGTGTTTTATCACAGATGTGTTTTGTGATTACACCTAGCTATCTGCCTTCCTTACATCTTCACTGTCATCCCCTTAGCCAATCGGCTCTCCTACCCATGACTGTTATCAATCATCCTTCCCAGCCAATCAGCCACGTTTGCACATGACACTTCATAATCAAGCCTTTGTCTCATCGCTCCCATTCATTCATTCATTCATTCATTCAGCCGCTGGGTTCATGCCATACCAGCTCAGCCTATTACTCTCCGTCCGGATACGCTTACGATCCCTTCCGTCGAACAACTATGCCAGCCAGAGGACGTCCGAAGACAGCCAAAAAATCTCAACGTCCGAATGCTCAACCAGCTTCACGACCCCGCGCGCAGCCGTACACCAGGCCGGCCACTCGCTCCCTGTCTCGTTCCACTGCAAGTGCAACGTTGGATACTATAACTGCGAATACGGAACACGTCCATGGTACTACACGTATTACTCACAATCCTTCTAATCGGCCTCAGGCAAACGACGGTCCTGGCATTCAAACCGAGTTCGGACCCAGGTCTCCTCCAACAGTTCCATTGTCTGCAAGGGTTCCTTCGGCCAGCATTTCGGCGGGAAGCGTCCCAAGCCAAGAGTACCACCAAGAAGATAGTTATGTAACAACTTCCATGTTTACGCAGCTGCAAGACTCGGTCAACACGATATCCAATATCCTGCAACAGCAACTTCGACCAGCGGCCACTGAGTCACCTATGAACCCTCTGACGTCACTTCCCGAAGTTCCACTCCAGAACGTAAACAACACAATCCAAGATGGCGGCGCCCAACGTTCTAACAACGTCGATGTCATCCCCTCCACATCGTCGTCCAACAACTTGCTACGGACCCGCGGAACGCCTTCAGAAAGCCTACCACATATCGAAGTGGTGTCTCCAGCGATTCGCCGCGATATCCTGGCAGGTAAGGATGTGAATCTTGCCTGTTTACTCATCCCCGGCTATGGTTCAAGCGACGGCCAACGTCACATCGTCATCGGCGACGAAGCCCTATCACTAAAACCGCTATACGATTCGCGAGTAGCCCGCTCGCTTACTATCCAGGAATTCATCCTAGCCTTCTCCATCTATAAAAACGTTATGTGCGAGGTTTTCCCGAACCGACGCGGAAAGTTAGATGCGTATCAACGTCAAATCGTGGGCATGTCCAGCCGTTTCAGTGGCCTAGCATTTTACGAGTACCACCGGCGCTTTTTCCGCGAGGGCGGCAGCTTTTCTACTCAACCACAATATCAAAGTCGATTGGGCCTATCGTGATAACGACCTCTTCTGCTCTATTTTTTCTGGTCTACGGGCGGTATTGTGTAACCTCTGCGGCAGCGTTTCCCATGCTACGGAAATCTGCCCTCAACTGGCCCCAGGCAGTAAGAAACCGGTTTCTTCAGCAGCGACCTCTCGATCATCGTCACAAGACAGAAAGGGACGACTTCGTGTATTCCATCAAGGTAGAGAACTTTGCAATAATTTCAATGCCTCCAGCGGCTGCACCAAGGCGAACTGTACATATGCGCACTACTGCTCTCAATGTTTCTCAGATAAGCACAGCAAAGCCCAGGGAAAATGCCCTAGCAATAACCCCACAACGAACTGACTACCATCGAAGGCCTCTACTCCAATAAATATTGCAAGTCTGATTGAACATTTAGCCCCTCATCCGGATCAGAACTTTGTCAACGCTCTAATTTCAGGCTTGCAAGATGGCTTCCACACAGGTGTTCGCAATGCACCCACGTCAACTTTCATCGGCCGTAACTTACTTTCAGCCCGCTCTCAGCCACAAACTGTCTCAGAACTAATAGATTCCGAAGTACGCAAAGGGTATTTACTCGGCCCGTTTGAGCAGCCACCCTTTGCTAACTTCCGCTGTAGTCCTATCGGTCTCGCCGAAAAGAAATATTCTGCGAAAAAACGTCTCATCGTTGATCTATCCTCGCCACGTAACGACCCAGTCACTTCAAGCATTAACGAACTCATTGACAAGGAAGAATTCAGTCTATCTTACGTTAAACTGGATGACGCCATTGCCTCTATTCTCAGACTTGGAAAGGGTTCTTGGCTCTGCAAAACGGACATTGTTGATGCCTTCAAGTTGATCCCTATCCATCCATCGCTATGGCATCTATACGGTATCCAGTGGCAAGGCCGTTTTTACTTCTTCGTACGTCTCCCCTTCGGCTCTCGTTCTAGCCCAAAGATTTTCGATCAACTTTCAACCGCCATTTCTTGGATAGCAGAGAAGGTATACGGTATTGACACCATTTTCCACCTCCTTGACGATTTCCTCACCGTCGACCCTCCATCCTTTGATGCCAACCGAACAATGGCCCTCCTGACCTTGATATTCCGTCGTCTCGCTATCCCGATTGCACCGCACAAAACCGTCGGCCCCACCAACTGCCTGGAATCCCCCGCATAGAATTAGACACCATAAAGATGCAAGCCCGCCTGCCACAAGAGAAACTCGACAGAATACTCGGTCTCGTCGCTTCTTTCCTACATCGCAAATCCTGCACGAAAAGACAACTTCTCAGTCTACTCGGTCACCTCACATTTGCGTGTCGCGTCGTGGTTCCAGGAAGAACTTTCATTTCTAGACTTATTGAATTGTCTAAGGCCACACAAAAACTAGACTTTCACATCACCATCTCATCAGAAAGCAGGCTCGATCTCACAATGTGGCACCATTTTCTCGCAAGCTGGAACGGCATTTCCATGTTCCTCGACACAAGTACAACAGCAGCATCAGACATGGAGCTTTATACAGATGCCAGTGGCATTGGTCACGGCGGCTACTTCATCGGCCACTGGTTCCAAGAACGCTGGGACAGCAACTTGCGCTTAGACTCCGACCCTGCACTTTCTATAGCCTTCCAAGAACTGTATCCTATTGTCATTGCCGCTCTCCTGTGGGGCCATCTCTGGGCGCGCAAACGCATACTGTTCCACTGTGACAATTCGGCTACCGTCCACATCATCAACAAAGGACGCTCCAAGTCACCCATCATCATGAAATTAATGAGGCGCCTTGTTCTTCTGGCAGCCACACATCACTTCATGTTTCATGCCAAACACATCCCTGGGAAGTTGAACACTATTGCTGACTCTCTGTCTCATTTTCAGATGCAGCGCTTTCGGGACAAGGCACCACACGCGGATCCAGCCCCCTGCCAAGTGCCCTCAGAAGTAATGTTCCACTGAACGAAGCTGTGGCAATCTTCCAACAAGCTTCACTAAGCAAGAGGACAATCGATTCCTATTCATCGGGGGTTCGCGCATGGAAAACTTTCTGCTCGTTGTCAGGCGTTCCAGTGAGGTCAACGTCTCTGCCTGACGTGTCCGAAGAGCTTTTAGTCTATTTTGTTTCCCACTGTGCCACCTTCCTTCACCTGAAATTGTCCACTATCAAACTGTATCTAGCGGGAATACGCTCCTATTACATTATGAATGGCCATCGCAATCCCCTCGTGTCGGAATACGGCCAACCTCACCCAAGCCTCAAGAATGTTCTCAGGGGATCCACCGTGTACAAGGCTCAAGCACAAGACCACGCCTCCCCATTACAGCCGACATTCTCCGGCGCATGTGCAACATCCTCAACGAAGGAGTATTCGGCCCATACGTAGACCTTCTGTTGCAATCGGCATTCCTCCTCGCCTTCTTCGGGTTTCTACGCTGTAGCGAGTTCACATCCACCACCCATAAGTTTGACCCCCAGCGTAACCTCTGCTTCGGGGACGTTACCACCACTGCATCCAACGGACAAGTCTCCTGTCTGTCAGTACGACTGAAGTCATCAAAAACTGACCAATTTCGCCGCGGCTTCAACCTGCGCCTCTTCCCCACGGGTACCGCAATCTGTCCTGTTTCCACACTACTTCGCTTCATGTCTGTCCGTCAAGCTATGTGTCCAAGTGCATCCGAACCCTTTTTCCTCCTGCCAGAAAGAACATCTTTAGACCGCAACACGTTCACAACATTTCTGCGGACTGTTTTATCACGTATCGGCCTTCCGACCGGATCTCTTCGCCGGCCATTCCTTCCGCATTGGAGCAGCCACTTCAGCCGCAGCATCACAATTCCAGACCACCTGATCCAGACATTGGGCAGATGGTCCAGCAATTGCTATCGACTTTACATAAGAACATCAGAAACTTCCTTGCGTCATGCTTTTCAACGGCTGGCCTCCTAATTCTCATGGCACCACCCTGTTTATTTCTGGACTCACTGGGTGCCTAGTCGTCATTGCAGTCAGCCTCATTCCATTGCACTATGACTCAAACGTTACATGTCTCGTCGTGTTCCACGTCTGTGTTCTGTCACCTAACGTTCCTCCATGTTGTTTCCACCTGGGCTCGCACAGTTTACCTGTCCCCCAGGACCCCCTCCCCCCAAGCCGTATCATCACCACGATGATCCCTTGGGCGCGAGAACCTTGTCTTCGTTCAATGTTTCCACCCGGGCTCGTACAGTTTACCTGTCCCCCGGGACCCCCTCCCCCCAAGCCGTATCACCACCGCGGTGATCCCTTGGGTGCGAGAACCTCGTCTTCATTACATGTTTCCACCCGGGCTCGCACAGTTTACCTGTCCCCCGGGACCCCCTCCCCCCAAGCCGTATCACCACCACGGTGATCCCTTGGGTGCGAGAACCTCGTCTTCACTCATCATGTTTCCACCCGGGCTCGCACAGTTTACCTGTCCCCCGGGACCCCCTCCCCCCAAGCCGTATCACCACCGCGGTGATCCCTTGGGTGCGAGAACCTCGTCTCCATTCATCACGTTTCCACCTGGGCTCGTACAGTTTACCTGTCCCCCAGGACCCCCTCCCCCCAGGCCGTATCACCACCGCGGTGTTCCCCTGGGTGCGAGAACCCCTTTACTAACTCATTCTCAATTTCTTCCCTCCTTTTGGGGGTCACTTCAGTCATGCTTCCTTCGTTTGGGCTTTGGATTCCATCCTGACCCCCATTTCTCAGGAATTCCACTCCTTTCCCACATTGCGGCCTCTCAGGATGGATTCATCATCAAGGTCATTCAGACCTTGACCCCAAGGTCACCAATGACCGTTGCTCGGTTGCTTGACTGAAGGGGCCCTCTCCCATATATTTTGCTCATATTTTATTGTAGGTTAGTTTGCTACTTATATTTTGACTGTTTTGTATTGTAAGTTTTGACAGTACTTAGTTTGAGATCTGCGAGGGCACTAGTTCTATGCCCTTTACTGCTTTATTTTTGCCGTTTCATCTTTTGCTCTATTATATACTTTGTTGGCGTTTACGTTCTCCTTTTTGCAATAAACCCTCCTGTCTTTCATCAACTTAGCGGTGGTGTGTTCACAAACTACAAATGAGATCAGAACATGGAAAATACACAGGTGGCTGTTGAGAGTGCTTTCACATACATTCTTTAAAAGTCTTGTGAAAACTCCCTGTTGCAAAATAACAGAAATACTCTTGGTCCATAGAACAGTTATGTTCATTTCTGTTTTGTTTTAATAGCGCGTTATTATTAAATATGGCAAAGGGAAAATGCAATGAGGGCGCATGTCCCCCAACCCTATCTAGTCAACATTTTAGCTCAGCTGTCAACAACGCGGCGGTTATCAAATACATGTAGGCTGATTTTCTGTCTTGTCATCGTTGTCGCCGTCCATCAACAATTGCCTTCTTTTCTGAAACTGCAAGTCCGATTGCTTTGAAATTTGACATGCAGTTCACTTGGGATGACCTCACATAAAGGTACTGGTATGTTGAAATGCATGGTGAAATTTGCGTTTATTTTTAAGACAATTTTTGTCATTTTTGGTCATTTTTTTTTGCAAAAACCACGTCATCGCTTTGATATTTGGTATACAGATTTAAAGGGATGATTAAAATATCATGTATTCAAATCATGATTAAATCTACAATTTTGTATTTATTGGACAATTTTTGCCATTTTTGTGAAACATTTGTTTCTCAAAAATTACTTGTCTGATTGCTTTGATATTTGGTATACAAGTTTCTATGCTTTATCTTAATGTGATATATAGATATTGAAATAATGATGGAATCTTCAGTTTTGTATTTTTGCAGCTATTTTTGCCATTTTTGGTCAGGCAATCCTGAAATGAATTAGCAAAGAAAGTAACCTTCTTCATCCACACATGCGTCACTAATACGTTATTCTCTAAACAACAAAGCAGAGCTTTATTGGCTGTTAGGTTGCTTGTTTCTTCAAAACTGCTGGTCAGACAGCTTTGATATTTGGTATATAGGATGACCTTAGTGAAACAATTTCATATAGTTAGGAAATACTTCATTTTGTGTCTTGAGGGCAATTTTTGCCAGTTCTTATATGAACCATACTGAAACAATTATTCTGCCATAAGAATATTGCAAATGGACCTCTGTACTTGCTATATCTGATATGTCTTCTACCGGTATACCATCCATGTCCATACTAGCTTCAGGGACATTGTTTAATTTAGCTAAAGTGACATCTAAACTAAGGTAAATATAGGGATAAGTTTAAATTAGCATTGTCTTAAATTCGAAAATTGACTGACTTAACTAAATTCACTAAAAGAAGATGCTTAGCTAAAAAGACATGTTTTACAGTATTTGTAGCATTGGCATGGTAATAACTGAAGGCATGTTACTACTTCCATTTAAATCAGCAATTCCAGTGTATCATCCTTGATGCTACAGAAAAAGAGCTGATTATGCTCCCATCACGGGATGTTGGAAAGTGAGGGGTGGTTAAAATACAATTGGAAGCCTGCACATCCCTGTAAAATTGAAGGCACTGTTGCTTGAATGTGTACACATCTGTACCCGTCCTGTGCAGCTACATGACACAGTACCAGATGCCAAGGTCCTCTGTGTATATATATTCTCAGAAAAAGTGCTGCAGCGTCACTGTGATAGATCAGCTGAGACAACTACAGATAAACCGTGTAAATGGGATTTGCCTCGCCATACATCAAGACCAATGGAAATATTAGAAATAGACTTTCATCATCAATCCAGACAAGAAATCACTCCTGAACCCACACCACAATATTACTCCCCTGGGACAAATCATCCTCTACTGTCAGATAGTGAAGTGAATTTTTAAATTTATAATTTATTTAAAAATGAAAGTTTGCATGCTGGTGTTTTAGAGATGATTGAGGATCCACCTACTAGTCCTTGTACCTTTGATAATGATTCCACTGAAGCACAACCACTGACACTCATTCAAACTGTAGAAAAGTATAAAGAAACTGGAAATGGGGCGGATCTTGTGATGCATTCATAACTTACTTATGTGAAAATACATCAGAGACAGACATAAAGGAAGTATTTCATCTGACGTCTGAGCAGAGTAAAAGTAGTGAGTGGTTTGAATATAGAAAAGGAAGACTAACTGCATCTGTTTTTCTCAGGGCTGTTCATTATCATGGTGATGATCTGGATAATTATATAGTAAAAGCTGTTGTTGGGGAGGGTACTTTTAGTAAATGAAGCAACAGAATATGGAATAAATTGTGAACCAGTTGCGAGGTATTTTTACTACAATGAATACAAAAAGTCTCATCAGAATGCAGTGGTTGTGAACAGTGGACTCTTCATTAGTAAGGAGTATCTTTATTTGGGAGCTAGCCCAGATGGTATTGTTTTGTGTAAGTGTTGTGAAAAGGGTATTTTAGAAATTAAATGTCCATTTAAGTACAAGGATATGTCACCAGAAGATATATGCAGAGAAAATCCCCAGTATAATTGTTTTTTAGATGAACATAATAATGTGAAATTAAAAGAAACATGAACGTGGTACTCACAGATTCAAGGACAGTTGGCTATTTCACAGCATCATTGTTGTGATTTTGTCTTGTACGAGGTATGTAAGGGTAGCTCAAACCCCCAACTGGGACGCCAACTGGGACTCCCAGTTGGCTTAAAATGCACTCTGGGACCGGTCCCAGTTCACTTCTGGGACCGGTCCCAGAAGCGAACTGGGACCGGTCCCAGTTGGCCTCTAGGACTGGTCCCAGAAGCGAACTGGGACCGGTCCCAGAAGCGTACTAGCTCGACGTAACTGGGACCATTATGATTGCGGGGAAACACACTTGTATCAAATGAACTGTACCATGGAGGTAAGGTACCTCCATGCTGTAATGACAAAACCATAATATTGATGGGAAAGAAGTTTCCCATCCCACTATATGCCTTTTGTAGCAATTGTATGCACTTGTTTTATTCATATTCTCTGTGCTGTTGTGAAAATTATGTATGTTTTTTTGTGTGGGAAAGCTAACATCTCCCAGTTTCATTCAAGGACAGTCAGGTCTCATTTCAATTCTGGGACTCGTAGCTCCATAGAGCTATGACAGACATACAGACTGAAATAGAAAACACTGAGACAGCATATGCTACATTATTAGCTACTAGCTGTCAATGAAGTTTTGAAGCAGTGCATGTTGTTGACTTGTATATTCAAAACCCTTTGTCTTAAAATGTAATGGGACTATTATCACCTCATTGATGTCTATTTTTCCTCGCATAACAATGAAATGATTCTGCTGTAACAGCACATGCATGCACTAATGGTTGCCCCTCTCCTATTTGTGTCTATCTGTTCAGGTCCAAATTAAGATATCAGTCATATACTGCAAGTGAATTGCAATTCTATTAAAACACAGCGGGTTTTCGTTAAAGGTTTTGCTTGCTGTTTTTAATGTAATGAAAGCCTTGATGAGTTAATTGCTAGTCTTGCACCGTTATTTTCATCTCCTTTTTCATCTGATTCAGTACACAGTCTCTCTATCAACATGATCCGTGCAGTAAGATTTCAACACACACCATAGCACAGGACTAATTACTAGTTCTAAGAATGAGTACATCGCAGTAAGGCCAAAGTAATCAAATTCTTTGTTTAGCGCGCCCACTCAAATGTTTCGAAACATGAGCGGGAAGGCAGTACTAAAACACATACAAGAAAATCAAAACACACCTTATATTTTCTTGATTATTTCCATGTAACAACATAAGTGTCTATACAAAAATCATCAGAAACTTCCTTTCATCGTGATCATCATAAGTTATACCACAAGATGTGAAATTTTGTAAACAGGAAAGCTCAGTAAAATCCTATTCAACCATTGGCAGTAGAAAAAACCCTAGTATGTGCACACAGACAAAACAAAGAATTAAATTACTTTTGCCTTTAATAGTTGGGATCTATTAAATGTCGCGTATACCTACGATTATGGCAGAGTAAAAAGATGAAAACATTAAGAGATTGTTAGTATTAAGTACCAGTAACTGGGTTTTTTCATAGTGGTCCAGTTCACAAATTGGATGTGTCCCTGAAGCGTACTGGAACTGATCCTGGAGGCCAACTAGGACCGCGGCCGCGGTCCTAGAGTTAATTTGAAGCCAACTGGGACTAGTCCTGGAAGCCAACTGGGACCAGTCCCAGTTCGCTTCTGGGACCGCCCCAGAAGTGAACTGGGACCGGTCCCAGAAGTGAACTGGGACCGGTCCCAGAGTGCATTTTAAGCCAACTGGGAGTCCCAGTTGGCGGTCCCAGTTAGGGGTTTGAGCTACCCTTACATACCTGGGGGCCCGTCATCAAGATGATATCGATCTATTGAAGCTCAGACGGATGACTTCCACAATTGTGGTCGTCGTCTAAGATTGAAAAGAGACAGTTTTTGGTTTTGCAGGCTGTAAGATCAGTTCCCCAACATTCACTGTGCATTCCACTGGGCGTGCTGTGAGCTTTGTAGTTATAATAGTGTACAGTTTATACTGTGAGTTTATGCTACGTTCCGACGTTCTCCGAAGTAGACTATTCTCATAGGATAGTCTACCTATGAGAACGTCGGAACGTAGCATAAACTCACAGTATAAACTCTACTACACTTAACTATTAAAACTTCCCAGCTCACAGCACGCCTGTAGTGCATTCCCATCCCATACTAACACCTAACTTGAAGTACGAGGTGTTCAATGTCAGAATACAACACAGCCAAGAACTGCTTGATCGTTCGCTCAGTAGTTTTGCGTGTGTGGAAATGAACACAGTAATCTGTGAAATGCTATGCATCCTACTGTTGTTAGGCAAATGTATTGTACAAATATGTCAAGCCCATTCAAACACATGCAACTAGGAAATGATTACAATATGGTACGTGTAGGCCCAGATATTTCAAACCAAAGACACTCAATGAGGAAATACTGGATGCCAAAAATATTGATACAGGATGTATATTATTTTTCAATAAACAAGATACATTTACTTAGATTTGTCGTGGGGTGTTCGTGGTGACTGTATAAATGTGCACTTGTGTCGCGTCAAGGACAACAGTCTGATTTCTGCAAAGGCTTCAATATCTTCTGTTGGAGTATATTTATCATTTTCGTAAAATACTTTCGTGCCAATAAAATCAAATATTCGAATGTTTTGAGTTGATTTATTTGTGCGTAACCGTTTTTTAAAAATTGCTATATGTCATTCATGTCCATGGTTTGAGACATTGTTCATTCAGTCACGTGTTGATTCTTATTTCACTGTGACAATACTTGCACACATCCCTTACCGCTAACTACGACAACTTTGGCACACGGTATATCATCGGTCACACAGATACCTCGAGGATCATCCCCCTATTATCCTCGCTATCAATACGACAGATAAATTTACCATTCGATTCATACTTCATCACTCTGTTATTACCATTGTCACACACAACACGTGTATCTCATCTGATTATTACCAGACCCTTCACTTCCAAAGCTATACAGATATTGACCCTCAGCATCAAACACTTGAATGCGGTGATTGTTCTGATCTGATACGAAGACTTTGCCTTCAGCATCAATAGCAATATCTGTAGGATGGTGCAGTTGCCTTCTCCCTTCACCATGACACCCGAATTTCTTACAAAAATCCAAGTTTCAGTCTGCTGTAGATATGTATGCAGTGACCTGAAAAATCAGCAATATACACCTTGCCATTGACAGGATTAATTGCAATTCCATAGGGAAATTCAATCACACCTTCTCCGAAACACCGTGACACATTACCACTCTCATCATGGACGATTAGTTGATTAACATTGACATCGGTTGTAATGATTCTACCATCATCTGATAACACCGACGAAAGGGGATTAACTGTAGTATGTATGTTACTGAACCCGGTCATACTTTTATATTGCCCAGTCAGTGTAAATGTCTGCAACCTACTGTTACCCCGATCACACACCACAATATTACCATCACTTGTTATTCTGACTCCAAAGGCATTTTCAAAATTACCTTCACCCGTTCCTGACTGACCAAATTTACAAATCAAGCCTTTCTGAGGAATCACATTAATTGTAAATGGTGACCCTTTGACTGGTTTCTGAGATACTGATACCGTGGTTGTGTGATTTCCAACCGTTTTGGCATTGGTTTTCAACTCCATCTACCATTATTGTTATCTGTTACAGTAATGTTTTCTTGGCTTTTATCTAAATTTCACTACAACTGCTCTCACTTCGAGGCCACACAGTTTCCGTGTTGTCCCTGTATCTAGGGTGATGCTTATATTTTCATCAACCCTGACATGCTCAGGAACATCAACCAAAGTACAGCGTTCTGCAAGGTCGTTACACAATACACCCAGAGTTTTTGCTTGACAGAAATCATCAGATGGTTTGAACTCCATGTAGTCAGTCTCAGTCGGGTCAAGTTTTGTTTCCACTCTCAGTAATTCTTCCATTTGAGATGAAATTCCTTTCTTGGCTGACATCAACTGTGCAGCGTTCCCATAATGCATCAGTTTCTCAGCATACTCCCTTGCATATGACATGTCACTCTCAACGCACTCCAATTCTTTCAACTGTGCGTTTAAGTTTACTTTTCTTTTGTTGTATTCGTCTTTCAATTGTCCGAGAAGCTTATCGCCATTTTCACGTATCATTCGAGTGACGTCATCGATTGTTTTCTGGATGTGTTGTTTCATTTTCTCTTCTTCCGCTTGGTAACAGTTTTGTAGTGATTTGACCGTTTCCATGACAACTGATTTGCTGTCAGTGGCTTCAATTTCTTTCACTTTCACTTTGTCGATTTCTTCTTTCAGATCTTTGGAGTATTCTGCGGCTGCGTCTTTTAAGCCTTTATATTGGTGCTCTGTGATTGGATGATCTAAGGTTGTGCATTTGTAACAGATTACGAAGTCACACGTTTCACAGTAGAATTCCACTTGATCGTCTGAATGACTGGTACAGTAAACGAGGAGGCTGTACTAAGGCGGGGGTCATCGGACTTTGCAGCTCATACTCTTTTAGGGTCATCACACGTTGAGATCGTGAGACGCGTAATCGTGAATGTGGAATAGCGCAGTCTGGCATTCTTATACCGCTCTGAGCAAATAACACAGGACAAAATTTTTTTCTCCAGGAACGTTGATTGTTTCTCCGCCATTGGTGCGCCACTCCCCACTGCTTCTGGTTCTGAGGCCGTTGACTTGCAGCTGCAAGTGCAATAATTGTAGCCAAACAAACTGACTAAAGCTATTGCAGCTAGGTGACTTGCAATCATCATGTGACTATAAAGATAGTTTTTTTGAAAAAGATAAATTTATTTCAACATGGTCGCGAATAAAACAAATCTACCATGTGACTATAAAGTTTCCCCAAGGTCACAAGAATCACGCCCTCTGCGTTCGTGTGCTGCACTACCAGGCATGGGCAATGGTTACGACGTATGAAGCGGCGAACTAACATGACTTTCATATAGGATGAGAGCAATTAAAGTTGGTCGAGCGAATAAAATTTTGGGTAATTGGAAGGGCCTTGAAAATACCAAAGAACAGCGAGTAGAGCCCACAAATGTTTTATCCTATACAAATCACACAGTCATCGCACTGAAAAGGACGACTAACATTTATTTCATATCATACAACGAAAAACCTATATTTCAATGATTGACTATCATTGTTATGCAATGACGGAGTGTCCCTTCATCTCTATATAGGTCACTATTAACATTTGCAACAAGTAGAATTGCGTTTGTGTGCACCATCTCTGACAGTCGGATGTTTTGGCATGACAAACTACAACTAAACCTGACTGTCAGGGGGATATGGGCGGTGAATTAATTACACTCAGACTAATTAAATTTTGTTCAAATGGTCGTGTAATACTATTCTTTATCAAAAAGATGAAAAGACCATACGCTTATTTATAGTAGAGCAGTCGTACTTGAAATTTAAGAGTTTGTAGGGCATTGGAGATTCAGTTTGTAAACTCTTATAGATGAAAACAAAATATTCCAACGCTCGGCTATAGATGTGTCGAATTAGCAATTATAAGTTTACCCTATTTGACTTTAACTCCTAGCATTTTGCACTTGACTTTGTTTCAATTTAAAGGTCTACTCGATCCGGGAAAGAAATGTTGAAGTGAATCATATTATCCACACTGCCATAGGCATTATCACAGCCATGATAATAAACGTGTAAAAAAATATATACTACCGGTATTAATAAGTTTATGATGATGAATGTTATTGATTAAAATTTAATATTTGTGTCATTATTGTATACTTATATAATTACAAATAGTCCTGGAATCCTGAATGATGATTATGAACACTGTTGATAAAAATTAAATATTTCTGTCATTATTGTATACTTACAAAACTACCCTACTGCACTCAAATCCTGAATGATGACCAGTTTTCATACGAAATTCGCGTAGTTGTAGTCAGACACTCTTATTAATAAAATTGATTCTTCTTTAAAAAAATAATTCTGCATTATTGTATACTTACAAAATTATCCTAATTTCCTAAAGCACTCGAATCCTAAATTATGATCAGTATTGATGCCAAATACCCTAAGTTTGTAGCACAGACCGGTCCCTTAGAAATATGGTCAGTATCGTTACACTGCAGCAGCATTGCTCAGTACCTTGTTGCGCAGTCACAGTACTGCCTCGACAGACTCTCTAAACAGTAAATAGTAGGTTATTTACTGTTTAGAGAGTCTGCCAAGTCAGTACTGTGACTGCGCATCAAGTCACTGAGCAATGCTTCTGCTGTAACTGAGGGTCTGTGCTACAACTGAATTCGACATAAATACTGATCTTCATTTAGGATTTGAGTGCTTTAGTGTAAGCATACAATAATGACAGAAATATTAATTTTTTTCACGAATATTACGGTCATAAATTTATTATTATATCATACCAGTATATATTGATGGCGGAAATGCTGCGATCTGATTGGTCGAGACGCGATAGCAACCATGGTATATTGGCGATATACCATGGCAGGCATGCGCGCGAGCTCTCAGCTTGAGTAAAAGTCCGTTTTTTGACGTTCCACGCCAGAATGTCAATATACTGTTATGATATAATCACAAATCAATAAATCACACCCAGCGACGGTAGACCACTCGATTTTGATTAGTTCACTTCATATATGCACTCGCTATCGCTCGTGCATATATGTCGTGAACTGGTCAAAATATCGTGGTATACCATCGCTGGGTGTGCTTTAACAGCTGGTCTACACAACAACGGCGAATTTGGCATCAAAACTTGTCATCACTCATGAAATGCAGTATGGCACTTTTGTAGGTATACAAAAATGACAAAAATATTTAATTTCTTCAACAGTATTCATTATCATAAATTTATTATTTTTGACACGCTCGCTATGACTGATAATGCCTTGTGCCCCTCTACTTCCTCTACCAGTATTACAGGACATGGCTCGGAGAAGCTGTGAAGACACAGCCGCAGTTTTGCATTCTTATCGTGCTCTGAGCAGACAGTGCAGTAAAGAAAGTTGTCATCGACCTCCTCCAGGAACATTGTCTCCTTGGCAACCATTGCTATGCCCTCAACGTAAGGTTCAGGTGACTGTAAATTCTGCGAAATCATTCACTATGCCCGAAGAATGACGCCCTCTGCGCAGAACCTGAGACACACAATACTTAGCGAAACAAATTGTCGTGTTCCTCCCTCCCCGCTCAGGCGTTCTAACAGATTTACTATATAAAAAAGACAACTAAGTGAAACCCCGGCGATGGCAGTCTAGTCTCTGGATGGATGGGTACCCAGCTCGTTAGCAGAGTTTGAAATGTACCCCTTTTCCCAGAATTTTGTCTCTAAAAAACCCCCTGTTTTGGAAATATCTGGGAGAAAATCACTGCTAAAAACACCCCGTTTTTCCGATATCTGGGAGATTTTACCTAAATGTACGCCAAGACATTTGAAAAGCTTAAACAGCCAGAACATACTAGAGGTGGGCACGTAGTAGTTTACAATCACCTTGACGATGTATGTACGGTTCTCCCGGACAGTTCTGGATCATGGCTTGGGGACCGCTGCTGGGTTTTACTCTCTCGAGTGAGAAAGCGTTTTGGGAAAAGAACCAGACCTATTCTCGGAGGGTGATCTGAAAAAGTACCTTTTTTTCTCGATTTTACGGACCTAGATGTCTCCGTGATGTCCGACGAAATCACCCACTTTTCCGCGAAATTTCTAACGAGCGTGCGTACCCGGCTGCTCCGAGACTGTCACCACCGGGGTGAAAACGCTTCTCCGACTGCACCAGACTGCAGCATTGCACACATCAATATCTCAAAATTTTCCATGCAATATAGCGGAAACCCCCTCTGACACTTTTCCTCTAAGCATATCGTGTGTTCTCTACCTGCACTTTCAAATTCTGCCCAGTCAGATGTGAAAATCCTGCCACGATACCCATCCAAATTAAACAATACTGCATGGTTGATACTTGTATAGCGTGAGCTTTTATATCTCTACTTTGTTGTGACTTTGAATTTAATTAAACTCACTGTCTGGTTTCATCTTTTTCAACCGTCATGAGATAACCGATGATAATTTAGCAGCGTACAACAGGATTTCAAAAGTATTTAAAATTACTGTATTTTTGTAAATTTTACAAAAACATGACTGTATTAATTACTATTGATATTAACTTTTCTAAGTGGTGGGGGCGTTATTCAAAATTTCTGTGTCAGAGAGGGTGGGTTACCCAATTTCATCATGGTTGGCAGGGAGTCACTAGAAATGAGTTTCCAATGAAATTCCTCCGACACCACCCCCCCCCCCCGGTAGCCCGTAAATAATGACGGCAGACATCAGGCAATTCCATAGCATAGATTTGTCGCTAGCTGTTGAGCTGCTGGCTTAAAGAGGCTTACGGTTTACAACTATGATCTTTGCCTATCTCTGGTATGTTTTCATGTCATTTACCCAATATTTTTACGATTATTCATCTGCATCTCTCTCATCATATTTTGTTTTGTCTGGTAAAATATCTCGTTTGGCTATCTCAGATTCCGTCCACTTGAATTTTGATATGAGAAGAATGGGACACAGCCTAAAGCCCTAAGTGTGCAAAATAATGTAAAATTTTGTGATATCCAAGGTCCATTAACCTGACTTTGTCATTCCTTAAAAAAAATAAATGCGTGATTCAGCAGTTTACAATTGGTTACAATTGAGTATGAGTGGCAATTCTTTGTATATTGTTGACCTAAAGCACCTCCCAATTTTCTCATATACTAGCAGTATTCTTGTAATTATTGCAACCACCATCATGAAAATAAACTTGTACCGTGTTCCGACATTATCCATGGTAAGATTTCACTTTATTTTACATTTTCCGTCCTCATTGAAGAAAGATTGTATTGAAATGATGAAATAGAGTCACTGTGAATATTGTGCCATTTTCCCAAACTATGACACTATGTTGTTTGCGTCAAGATTGCAATGCAGATATACACCATCTTCCTTATATTTCCCGTACTCGTATGAAGGCTGCAATAATCAATTGGACAATTGTGATTTACCTTACTTCGTTCAATATTCAAAGGGTCAACAGTACCTGTATTTCCCTCTCTTAGTATTTCCCTCTTGAAAGTAAAATGAGAACAATACAAATTGCCGCTGAAAAATTGGAGTTTTGCAACAATGCTAAATTAACTGTCACGACTAGGTCAAATTGAAATGGATAAAAATCGAATTGCATCACGCAAAGGTACAGGCAGATTCCAAGTGGCCTGAAACTTTTGTCAATTATAGATGAGTCCAGGTATTTCGGCTGATAAAGAGGCTTTATTAAAATCATGAAGATAAAGTTAGTACAAGCTGCATCAACTAGCTTACGTACAAAGATGTGCTATTCATAGTTCATTTAAAAACTGTAGTTATCGTTCAGCGCAATTGCAGTAATTATTTCAACAGAGTTAAAAAAGTCGGTATTTGAAATTCAGGACCTCATAATGAAGTAAAATTTCTTTACAAATCAGAATCTCTCTTATTTCGCAGAAATCTTACAAATAAGATTTTTGTGAGAATGAATTATACATATATAATAACACAAATTACTTGAAGTACATTATCTGTTACTTAAGTTTCACGCATCCTGCAATCTTCAGACAAAAGTGAAAGGATCCTTAGATCTACATTCTCATTGATTTGTCTGGCGTACCATGCGATTTGTATAGGTAGTATGTCCAAAAATATATATGAGACTGTAGAGCTAAGAATCCTTTCACTTTTGTCTGAAGATTGCAGGATGCTTGAAATTTAAGAAACAGATATTATCACTTTATACTTGAAGTAATTTGTGATATCATCCTGGCAAAATAGTGCCATTGTTCCATCCTTTATACTATTTAGGCCCAGAATATAGGCCTAAATAGTATAAAGGATGGAACAATGGCACTATTTTGTCTCATGTTTTCATTTAAAGTAGTCTCTCGCGGTCACAAAGCACAAACAAACACAGCGGCACTGCCAGTGAGTGTTTCCCCTAAGGAATTGTCTGGGCCGTACATGTATGTACCGGTGTACACGTGACTTGATGCAACTTGAGTCCTAATGTATGTTCCAAACGCCGCATTTTGGAAGTGACAGTAATGCAGGCACGGCGTGTCAGTATTATTGCAATTCCCTAGCTATACTTGGTGTTTGACTTGTCCGGGCTGCATATAATCATATATTATAACCAAGATAAGGAACTATGAGCCCGAGGGTATGTGGCCAAATATGGTGACCATTTGCCAGACATCAGGAGGGCAAATGGTCTTCTGCTTCGATGGTCCCTTCTATAATGTTTCTGTTACATTCCTGTCTTGCTTTTCCCATAAACCTATGGTTCTGTGCTTATAGTGAGACCGTACCGTTGAGTTGGCTTTGCATGAAAACATGTTTAAAGAGGCACTCCCACTTGGTAACATTTTTAAAACACATTTTTTTAATGCCAACAGTCGATATTTGACGTGGCGACTGCGTGCGGATCGCGAGATATCAATAAAAACATGTCATTTCCCGAGCATATTTTTCACATCCCGAAGTTTTACAATCGTTTCTGATTTTGACCCGAAATCCCCGAAGGTTTGTTGTTGTGCTGATTGACGATATGCCAGGGAGTCTATAATAAGTTCGAACAACGCAATGAATATACTTCCCACTGCAAAGACTTTATATACAGCATAATGCCTTTACCTCAGGTAAGTTTTTTAAAAATTCTCCTTAGTTTTTGTCGTTTTCATTATTCTAAATTAGCTGTATTATATTTTAACCAACACCACATAAACATCAGTTTTTACGTGTTAAATATTAGCCGCCTCCGATGACTACATTTTGTCGTCTGCCACACATTACGTGTGGTTCGCCGCGCGCGTGGTATGCATACCACGCGGCGGCCGCTATGTATCAACGGCACGTAACTGTGCTAGTCACCTATGCAAATTCTGGTGGAATCAGCAAAAATTGTTTTTCGTTTTTTCGCCAAGTTAGTAAGACTCAGCTTTCTCCTATGGGCATCACCGCTCACCGACGCGAGTAGTACTGTGGCGTACAACAGCGTCAGCGTAGACTCGTACTCCATAGCTTAGTTGACAATGGCCCCAGTGCCGAACGTTCGATGTTCGGAAGCTGAATTTAGGTGGGCCACCGGAATTCAAACTTTTACTTTTTGAAGACATGCTTTTATCGATATCTCACGATCCGCGCGCAGTCGCCACGTCAAATATCAACCGTTGGCATTAAAAATGTGTTTTGAAAATGTTACCAAGTGAGAGTAAGAGAAATGAGGGAAACATTAGATAAGGCGTTAACTCTTTTACAGAGATGTTTGGACGCCAAATGGTAGAGATTCATTAGGTGTAATTCATTAGCCTTTCACCTCAAAGGTGTCTGCAGTATCAGCAATACTTGTGTACAAAGGGATATTTTTAACTTCGCTACACCAGCGCAAGTCGCTTTTTAACATTAGCGCACGTCTACTTGGGAGCAAGAATGCTGTAATTCGTAGTTGTATTGATTGTGATGCTTTTCTGCATTCACCCTTTGGGCTCACTTTAGAATTATGTATAAGCAAATTTTGATGTGTAAATTTATTTCTTGCTTTTTATATTGAAAAGGGGTCTATATTCTTCTATTAGTTTTAAAAAGGGACAGAGAAAACTGAATTCTTACATACAGTATTGGTCTAAAATGTGTGTTTTATATTTTGAGACACACTACATTTGTGTCGTATTTTCAGAGCATAACTCAAAGTAAGACCCATTTGATGCCCTTTATTCTCCACAAGTGATGAATATTTGAGCAGTTGGTTCACAATTTTATATCATGAAACCCTGAAACGTACTGAAAGAGCGGCTGAAAAACTTGCCTTCGACTCCGCTTCGCCCTAAGGAGAGAAAATTCGGACAGTGAAGCGAGACTTGTGTTAATATTTTACAGAATTTGTTGTCGGGTGAACAACTGTCACACAGTCCTAAAAATCTACACAGCTTACTGAATAAGTTACAATGAAGTCACTTTTGGACAAGACAATAATTATATGTTCTGTCTGCGAAGGGGGCTTGCTCATCAACCTTGCAATTTTTTCATGTCAGAAATGGAGAAAGCCAGCCGTCGTGGGTGGCGCACTTCGTCCCACAAGTGTCGCATTGACGGGTGTTCATTGGTAAGACTACTACAACGCCACATAGTATACCGTAGTTGTCTGAGATTGAAAAGAGACAGTTTGGGAGTACAGATTGAAATAAAGCTACTGTTGCCCGCTTTCTTTCCGGTCGACAACTTATCAGTCGGGGAATTAGCTCAACGACAGTTACCTAGGATACTGCTACACAGGAAAACTGCAAAGTTGAAGTGAATGAAGTTTATTGATAAGCCGTCATGTGGGACCAACGAAAAGTCTGCCAAGGCCAGGGGACGCCTAGATTGACAAAAGTCAAAGCCTGTCCCACAAAGTCTTGAGTCTAAAGTCTAAAGTCCGAAAGCCTCCAGAAGTCTCCAAGAGTCCCTTAAAGTCTCTGAAAGTCGCCCTACACACATCAAAACTTCGCATTAAATAGACAAATTTTCAAGGCATATCTGAGCATGTAAAATGCATCACAGGAAGTACTCGTACATTGGCTGAAAAGTATGAAAAGTACATTGATTGGACAATAAACGAAATTTCAGAAACTTGATGGTGAGAATGTTTTAAAGATATAAATATACATAATTATTCTGCTGACTCGGCATAGCAACCGATGCTTTCTAGTATGTATGCTATTCGTTTGATAAAATGTCAGCTCCTAAGAATAGTGTTCACTAAAGTCACACGGTCAAGATTTGTGGCGCCAGACCCCGACTAAATATGTATGAGCTATCGTTACATGAATTTCCAAAGTTCATCATGTGTTGACTAATTGACGTAACCATATCATTATCACAACGTATTGTTTTGACTGAAGAGTCCATTCGAGTACCAGTATCAATGTCAACAAATATCTTTCGTTCGTACTCAATGAAAAGTAAAGTTGTTGGTTGTTTTCCAGTTTCCCGTAATTGACCGATCGGTATTTGCATTGTATATTCAATAACACATTGGCAATCATACTTGAGTTAACAAAAGAAACACCGGTAATGATACTAGAAAGAGCTTCCACGTTTGACCGACTGAAATTGTTCGTATTCCAACCCATCTAGTTGAATGTTCTTCTGAAAAGAATAATGGAATTAACAGAATTATAGATATAGCGTGTGCAATACTTTTACCTGTAAATTACAATTGTAACGCTAAACCAAATCCAACACCTGACTTGATATACAAGGTGGTCGAAGTCAGAATACAACCTTGCGCGACTTGCTCGCGCAGTCTAGTTTCACATGTGTGGAAATCATGTAGTTACTTGTTGGCTGCAATGCCGCTTTGCGCCTACGCGGCCCGTAGACTTTTGACGTGTATCAGTCTGTGGGTCGAGTAGGCGGAAAGAGGAATTGCAGCCAACAAGCTGTTGTGGTCAAAGTTCATACGTGTCAATTTGTTTTTAATTACGGTAGGTTTTGTTGTGCAGGTGAAGCTTTGACGATGACAGATCTAAAGACGATATACAGAAGTTTATAGCATTAAGATATACGATAACAGTAAGGTATAACGTTGATATGTTGAAATATTTACAAAGAAATTCACTGCATGAAAACCCAATAATTCAGATAAATTCACATTAATGAGTTGCCTGTATTATAGTGTAATACACGTGAATTCACATGAATCCACATGAATACAGGCTTGCTGAATACAAAAAATGGATTCTTGACTGTATTCATCTGTATGTGCACTCTTCAGCTAAAATACAGGCAATAATCCATGTTAATACAGTAAGTATTATAGGGTTTTTATGCAGTGAAAATATCGGAAATTTAACAGACAAAGTGACAAAAACATAAAGCACATAGGATTTACAATTCATAACCACTATGGAACGTAAGTGGCATTTAGCGTCACAATTCTGGCAAGAGTGATGGGTAGATAAGAACACTTTTTATAGCATTATGTCGGCAATTATTCGTCCGATCTTCAAAGGTTTCTTATCTCTTGTCACAGTATAGCATTCCTTGTGGTCAAATACTTTACAGCTTCAAAATATTTTATGTTTGGAGTGATTGTGCGATTCTTCTTTTTAAAAATCGCTATGTGTCATTCACAATCAACAACTATTCTTATTTCACTGTGAGAACACCTTCACATATCCTTTACCACTTACTACGGCAACTTTACCAAACGGTTTGTCATCGGTCACACAGATACCTCGAGGATCATCTACCTTATTATCTCCACTGTCAATACGACAGATGAATTTACCATCAGACTCATACTTCATCACTCTGTTATTACCACTGTCACACACATACACATTGCCATCAAAATCAAGTGCTAGCCCTTTTGGGTGTCTCATCTGATTATCACCAGACCCTTCTCTTCCAAAGCTGTACAAAAAACGTCCCTCAGCATCGAACACTTGAATACGATGATTCTTCTGGTCCGAGACAAAAACTTTGCCCTCAGCATCCACAGCAACGTCAGTGGGATAGGACATATAGCCTTGTTTAGAACCTCTGCACCGAAAGTCTTCTCTAAAGCAAAGTCTCTGCTGTAGATACATACGTGGTCTTTGTGGTTATCAGCAACGTATACCTTGCCATTGACAGAATTAATCCCAATTCCATAGGGCAGTATATTTCACCGCTCCCAAAAATTCGTGAGACTCTACCATTTTCATCATGGACGATTGCTTTGTTGACGGTGCAATCAGTTGTAACGATACTATCATCGTCTAATGCCACCGAAAATTGGGACTAACCAAATTGGACACATTACTAAATGTGGTTATACTTCTATGTTCTCCGTTTAATGTGAATGTCTGCAACCTCTTGTTTTCCTGATCACACACCCTTATATTGCCATTTTTGGTTACCATGACACCCCAAGGCTCATCCAACTCTCCATCACCTGACCCTTTCTTGCCAAATTTACAAATGGCAAACCTTTCTGTGGAATGACTTTGATTGTCACTGGTGAGCCTGGGATCGGTTTCTTGGAGACAAACACTGTGGTTTCATGATTTCCAACCATTTTGGCAACGGTTTTCAAACTCCACCTACCGTCACCATCATCTGTTGCTGTGATGTTTTCTTGGCTTTTATCCGGTTTCGTCAGGACTGCGTCAACTTTAAACTCACACCGCTTGTTAACCCTCTGCAATGTCGCCACTTCAAGTGTAATGCTGATATTTTCATTCACTCTAACATATTTAGGAACGTTTTCCAACGTACAACGATCGGCTAGGTCACTACTATACAAAACACCCAAAGTTTTTGCTTGACATAAATCATCAGATGGTTTGAACTCCATGTAGTCAGTCTCAGTCGGGTCAAGTTTTGTTTCAACTCTCAGTAATTCTTCCATTTGAGATGAAATTCCTTTCTTGGCTGACATCAACTGTGCAGCGTTCCCATAATGCATCAGTTTCTCAGCATACTCCCTTGCATATGACATGTCACTCTCTAGGCACTCCAATTCTTTCAACTGTGCGTTTAAGTTTACTTTCCTTGTGTTATACTCGTCTTTCAATTCTTGAAGAAGTTTGTCACCATTTTCACGTATCATTTGAGTGACATCATCGATTGTTTTCTGGATGTGTAGTTTAATTTTCACTTCTTCAGCTTGGTAACAGTTTTCTAGTGATGTGACAGTTTCCACAACAACTGCTTTGCTGTCACTGGCTTCAATTTCTTTCACTTTCACTTTGTCGATTTCTTCTCTCAGATCTTTGGAGTATTCTGCGGCTGCGTCTTTTAAGCGTTTATATTGGTGCTCTGTGATTGGATGGTCTAAGGCTGCACATTTGTAACAAATTACTAAGTTACACGTATCACAATAGAATTCTACCTGGTCGTCTGAATGGCTGGTGCAATAGACGGGAGGCTGTACTAAGGCGGGGTCATCGGACTTTGCAGCCTCGTACTCTTTTAAGGTCATCAATGTGAGATCTCAAAATGCGCAATCGTGAATGAGCAGTAGCACAAATATTACACAAGTTGACACCACACTCCAGACAATGTTTTACACTCTCTGCCTGTGCACATCCTTCACACATTCTCGCATCTGCAGAGCTAGCTTCTCGTTTTCTGACGATTTCAACCTGTTCGTTGATAAATGAATTGTCACCAATACCTGTCACGCCACTATCGGGCAACTGATGTGGACGCCGACATATTGGACAGGTTATCGTCTTCCCTTCCACTGCCAGCTTATCAAGACACAGCTCACAGAAGCTGTGCAGACACTGCAGCAGTTTGGCGTTCTTATAACGCTCCAAGCAAATAACGCAGGACAAAAAATTACCGTCCATTTCCTCCAGGAACGTTGAGTGTTTCTCCGCCATTGCATTGGGGCTCTAATCCTTCTGCTTCCGGTACTGAACCGGTCATCTCTGTAGACCAGTACGCGCGCACCCGGAGCATGTCATGTGGTTGCAAGCCTGTCACACGAGTACCAGTAGGACGTACGCCCTTTATGACATATTTGCAACCGGATGACAGGACTCCCTAACGCGCGTACTCCCTCTATCTGTCATCTATTCACAGGGGCTCATAAATGGCTATTTAAGTCAATATTACAGCGTTTTTCTTTCTTTTACAATGTTACAAATAAACTAGCTGAAGAGCACAACATTTGTGTAGCTGTCTTTTGTGTAGCTTGTATTGGCATGTATAGTGCGCCCTCAATGGGGAATGTGATCATATGTAAATACGACCTTTAGTTCAGTGACCTCCAGCCGATTCCTCTGGCCATGCCTACTAGCCATGCGAACAGACGTCGCTGTGTTTACTGTACTAATAGTACAGTAAGCATATCGAGGGCAGAGCAGGAAGTAGGCATGGCTAGAGGTCATGGAACTAAAGGTCACATTTACGAGGACGCACTATACATGCCAATATAAGCTACACAAAAGACAGCAACACAAGTGCTGTGCTCTTCAGCTGGTTCATTTGCAACATTGAAAAAGAAAGAAAAACGCTGTAATATTGACTTAAATAGCCATTTATGAGCCCCTGTGATCTATCATGTCACGGAGGACAACAAAATCACGCCCTCTGCGTTTGTGTGCCGCTCGACCTGGAATGGGAAGTGTGTCGTGTATATATTTACAATATATAGTACAAGTACTGTACATATTTTGCTTTGCGAAGTTTTAAGCGACGAACTAACATTAGTTTTAATATTGGATGAGAACAACTAAGCTGGTTCGAGCGCATAAAATATTGGGTGATTGGAAGGGCCTTGAAAATACCAAAGAACAGTGCGTTTATCCGACGCAAATCATATTGCCATCAAACTCAATTGGACGACAAATATTTATTTCACATCATTCGATGAAAAACCTGTATTTCAACGATTGGCTATCATTATCATACAATACGAAGCGTAAATTCACTTCCACATGGGTTACCATTTTCATTAACAACAATTTAATTTGTGTGTACCATCTCTGACAGCGTGTTTGGCATGAGGAAGAATGGCAAAACCTGGTCTTTCTCTAAATTTTATTTGTTTTGTCAGCGTTATTTACAATATCTCTTGATAAAGGTTGAAATCGAAATATGATTAATATAAAAAAATACCATTACTATTACTTGGTCTGAAACCCGGTGGTGGCAGTCCCCGGGTTGGTGGGTACCCATGCGCGTTACCAAATTCACGGAAAAGGGGGTGTTTTTCTTCAGTCATCTCGGAGATTCTAGGTCCGTGAAATCGAGAAAAGGGGTACTTTTTCACTGTAACCTCCGAGATTAGGGGTAGTCCTTTCATAATCTCCCCAGGACACTAAATCTGGTCTAGTCTCACTCTAGATGATTGTGTATGAATGTGACTAAAATCAGGTGAGGACAGACATTTGTGATGTATGTACATGTATACAAAGTCAACCTCCAGGGTCAACCCTGGAAGTCAACATATATACTAGCCTCCTAGATTTCGAAAATAAGGGTATGTTTTTACAGCTAATTTATCCCAGATTTGCCTCAAATAGGGGTGTTTTCTCAGAAATATTCTAGGAAAGGGGATACTTTTCAAACTTGGGTAACAAGCATGGGTACCCACCAACCCGGGGACTGCCACCGCCGGGGTCTGAAAATGATGGCAAAGTACAGCTGTCTCTGCAGTTCGTTGTCTAAAAGGTTGTAAGTCAAGGAGTCATGTGACAGCTGAGCTGTTTACATGTAAGTGCTATAGCAGCAGCTTTTCTGCTGATTTAGTGGCATTCATAGGTTGTCGTAATTACAAAAGCCGTCCGCACCGCATCGCAGGCTTCATTTGGATTCTTTAAAATTTACTCACCGCCAATGACACAGTCAGAGTTGTTCAGTATGCTCTATCAAACATATGTTCTAATTCTGAAAAGTATCAAGAGAGGGCGACTAATTCTAATTCTTAAAAGTAAGAAGAGAGGGCGACTGGCACCCTTCCACTGGAACATTATTCCAGTGGGGCAGTGCATGAGAAAGCACGATTACCTTAGGTTTTGCGGTTACTACTCCCCGATAGGTCATGTAGCATATTGTCATCATTAGATAGAAGAATTCACGATGAATCTTTGAGGTGCATCAGGTCCGATATGTAAGCACTGTCAGGGGAATTGTTGCTCAGAGCTGTGTAGGTGATGAGCAGGAACTATGAATGAATACAGCAAAATCTAGCGCAGACCTGAGAAGACCATAACATAAAGCAACTAAATCTCATCCAATACTCAGATTTGGACCTTTATTGTGAACTAACAGAACGTTGCAAAATATTGACCAAGACACATGAAACAAACAAGTTTTAGTTCTGGAAAATAACAAAATAAATTAGGAGCTCAAAATACATAGCCATAAAGACCCTTAGTGGGATTCAATGGCAGAAAAAAAAACAGTTTCCTAATTGTAACAACTTATCTAGCTCGGTTATTGAAATATTTGTTAAGGGTGGGATTTAGCCGAGCGGGTTAGTTTTGACTGCGGTGTATTTGCTACATGACTGGGCGCCGTAATTTGTGAGTTCGAATTCCGATCGAGACTTATCACCTGTTCATTTGTTTCGTGTGATAAAAAAATATTTTCTGATTCTACTCCCACAATAATGTCGAAAGGTCCTGTCTTCACCTTAGTTTAAATAGTCTATATGAATGAAACAATGTATGAAATTCAATAGATTTTCGATCGGATTTGAACTCATGACTTACAGCACCATGTGTACCACGTCACCTAGCAAAGACATTGCAGTGAAAACCGCTCGGCCAAATCCCCACCCTTAAAAAGAGTGATTCAATAACCGAGCTCTGTTGTTACAATTTTCCTGACTGCGACCCCTCCACACACACTGTAGAGTTCATGAAGTACTCGCACTCACACACTAGCTATCGAACATAGCACACAAACTTTATCACGGCAATGAGTACATCACTTCTCGGGCGAAAGACGGCCCCGGAGACAGTTATGTTCACCGCAGAGCTATCAACCTAGGATTGAACAAGTCAGTAGATTTTAGATCGGAATCGAACTCACAACACGGTACACAGACACTCAGCTAAGACATGACAGTCAAAATGATGTTATTAGGATGATGATGCAGTTATGGAACCTTGGCAATGTGGAAACAGGAAATGACAACGAACACGTTTTCAAATTGTGACCATTCTATTCACATAAACCTTAAATGCACAAAACAATTGGAAAATTTCTTTTTGACGGTTGTTATCTTATGTATTTATCTGTTGCAACCCTTTTCAAGCAGGGGCTCACTAAAAACAATAGGAGAAGCAAATTACAAGTAAAAACTTTCATTAGAGCTGGCTGAACAATCTAACAAAGAGCCATTATTATCAACCAAACCATATTGCTAGTACTAATTTAAAGCTGAAAAGGAAATGTTAATTAAATTAAAAATTTCTTCCTACTATCTACTATATCTGTTAAGACTATCAATTGACTGCAACTGACCCTGAAACTAATTCTACGAAGATGGGTGTAAATGGTGAAACGTGTAGGACAAAAATTGGAAACTTTGCTGGTGGCGACCCGACCCGTCAATCAAAACCACCAAAGATGGCCGCTCTACGCATTCCATTGGTGAACTGCAAGCTGTCAATCATGGTCAAGCTCTGCCTATTCAGCCTCTTGGTACTTTGCGGAAATACTGAAAGTAATCCAGGCCCGAATCTACGGTCAGATGATGCAAAAGCAGGACAAGAGGCTGCAACTAAGCGAGATATAGCAGGTATTGTAGAAAAACTTGATGTGCTGCTACGAGACACTGGTAAGATGAATACGAAACTTGATAATCTACAAACCAGAATGAACAACGTGGAAGATGAAATGCACGAAATCAGAGAATTTGCAGAACAAAACCGATCCAAAATGGATGAGATTGAAACGAAACAGAAATGTTTAGATGACATTAAGGAATCACCTATATAAGTCAAGAAGGAGAATGAAAAGTTGCAAAGAGAAAAAGACGACTTAGAAAAGACAAGTCGAAGGAACAACTTAATATTTTATGGAATAAAGCAAGAGAGTCCTAATGAGTAATGATGTGACCATTTGCTCGACGTCAGGCCGGTAAATGGTGTCCTGCCTCGAGGGTACATTGTCCCTTCTATAATGTCTCTGCTACGGGCTTCTCTTACACAGTTTTCACCCCAAATGTTTGGGTTTATTTGCAATCATATGCTTTAGTTCCCCGTTAGACTAAAATCTATTATAAAATAGAACGATTTTCATCGTCGAATTCACTGCGCATTGATATATTTAAATTGCTGTTGTACAGTTTATCGATTTTGCACGCTTACTTTTCTAAAATCTGGATTTCCCATGTAAGATATATTATTTGAACATTTTTTTTCATTAAAACCGTTTGTATTGTTGCAATATACATAAAATACCCAGTTTCGAATCCTATAGAACATAGTGCAGTTCAATACTTCAAAATGATAACCTTTAACTCTAGAATGCAAAAAATAAGTAAATATTTTGCTAGCGAATTTAGCAGTATATACTTAATCTACAGTGAATCTATCTATAACTGTCAACTAAATGCTAGAAGTGAGCATGTCGGTCGACAGTGGCGCACTGCACTGTAACCCTGCCTACAACCACAGAGGAAAGAAATCAGTCCCCTGTAGTGGGGAGGGAGGTTTTTTGTGCAACGGTTTACCTTACTTGATTTTATTATTTTGACTGTGATATTTCAAATAAAGAGTTCAACTCCAAACTGTTTATAACATTTATTCATTTTATACTATACCAAGCTCTTAGGTCTGTATGCTTGGCTTGAGAATCCATTTTCTATATCTGTCCAATCTTTATGATTCAATCAGGGTAATTTGCAGCAATGATTGCTCTGGTGGATCAGATTAATACTTTCTAACAGGCTCCTTATAGACAAAAACCATTGAAATAAACACAACTAGGGAGAAAGAAGATTAAAACATTGTCAAATATTTATAACGTATTGTCTGTAACTTTTTCAAGACAAGAGTAAACAGTCTGTTTGGTAGGATCACACAATAAGCAGCATCTGGTTTCTTTGTTTTGTATGACAAAAGTGAATTGAATATAGTGTCTTTCAAAACAATTTCATAGATAAAAAATTATGTAAAATATAATTCATATCAGGTATAACCAAACATGCAGGTATACTATTTTGATGCAAATTTTGTCCACATCTAAAAAAGGCAACCAACATATGTTCAGCTTCCTATATGTTTATTATATTTTTGGTCTCGGCTATAGTAAAATTTGGTTCCGATTCATTTTGATGCAGGGGCACTTCTACCACATACTTCAGGCCCTGAACCCTTCCCCCAATCATAGTTGTGCTGTTTTTCTGCCAATCTGGTAGATATTATATCCATCGACTTGGATCAAGTTGGTGAAAAAGTGAAGTGGCTTGAATTCTTTCTACTTTAACACACAAAGAGAAGAAGAATAAAGTAAACTAGTTTTGAGAGAACAACTTGATGAAAATATTGAGAAAGGTGAACCTATTTCCTGACAAAATGTGTTGATCATTTCCCTATCTGCTGAGTCACGAAAAACAGTATTGATTGAGCCAAAGCCATACATTTACTTAGCCAAAGCCATACATATTTTCATCCACTTGCCTTGGTCTGTTATAGCAGCTTTAGTCTGTAAAAATAATGTTTACCGTGTTGTTTTCAGAGGGTCTTCAAATATTCAGTTTCTGGAAAAAATTCGACATACATGTATGGGATATGTTATGCTGCTGTACTTTTAAAGAACTTGACCTGATTGTGACGCAAAGCTATCATACCCTTGAGGTAATCAGCCAAGATCATAATCCTATTGTTATGTTTTTTTAAATCTACCAATATATTCTGTACGGATTTGGTGCTACACATTTGTTAAAAGGAACCTCTGGAATTTCAAACTGTCTCCTCACAAAACACCAATATCCCTGTGCCCCACCGATTTGCTCACTCCGGATTTTTATTTTTTTCTGCCAGGTTTCTCTGATTCCAGACACTCTGAAGCATATGGAAGAAAATGAAGAATTCAAAAGCACCGCGGAAAATCTCAGAAAACTTGGACAGGCTCAACTGACGAGGGAATAGCGTAAGAAAAGACAGAGGGCGCTAAATAATTTAGGAATACCCCATTTTCGAGACTTTGTCAAGCAGCAATTGAAGGCTCATGACAGATCAGGTATTTACACTCTATTATCAAAGTGTGAGTTGAAACTTACCAGAAAGTAGTTGTAGTATGTTTTTACTTGTCTTAGCAGTGTGTCTCTCCGTTTTATCTGGTAAACGTACGCTTCGGGCACACTACACTGCGTACCGTGTTCAACAGCAGTCTATGTTACGAGATCTGAAAATTCAGGTGAACTGCATGTCACATTTTTAGTTAAAATATCCGTGAAATCAAATCAAGCATAGATTTTAGGTGTTTGCGCCTCCTTTCTCACAGATGCACCTTGTGATATTCATAACATGCATGGATATGAGAATACGAATTTTCCTAAAACCACTGCCCAAGTCCACTAACGCAGAAATCACATGCCTTTGGATTTCCATACAGAATAAGTTAGATGTTTCGTACAAATATATGCGACACGACGACGATGATCGATTTTTGAAGAAAGTAAGGTGGATTTTAGCCAAGTTAATCTCAACATCGTAATTTGAAAGCTGAACGTGTACAAGCGCTATCACTTATGTAATATGATATGGCTAAAGACTGATTCATTATTCGTTGGCCACCACAGTAGCATTTAGTTAATGTTTCCTATTTTAAATATGAAGAGGGACAAATCATGTTGAAAGGTGTTAGATTGGTGTCACTTTGAGTTCTGATTTATTGTTCGTGTGAGCAAGTCCATTGAAATTTTAGTTAGTGAAATGTTACAGCAATCTTCAACAACAGTCTGCATATTCATGCAGCTAATGATCTTTGCAAAACTCTAATCTCAAAAAGAACAAACAAAGATTGATGTAGGACCTGGTATCAATACTCAAATTTCTGTAGTATTTTTCACCCAATCTTTCTTCAGGATAACGAACCCAAAGGTTAATTACTGGTCTTGTACCATAAGCCTTTAAGGTTTAAGTGAAGGACAGGCAAGACACCGTGTACACCTAACTTCTTCCCTGACAAACATACGAATGCATCATAATCGGGTTATTAAGGGTACAGGCTTATACAAGTGTGGGTATGAGTTCAGAAATGTATGAGCGTAGAGTACGCATTCAAGTCATTGCTCTTGAATGATTTCTAACACTGTCTTTAAAAATGATTTTTTTCCAAAAAATTGCAGTGTTGAAGTTGTACGTACAACGTACAATCATGTATCCTAAACTATCGATGTGTCTCGTAAATATTGTAAAGAAATTATGTTTCAGTTATCAAAGATACTAATATCTCTCTTATTCTTACCATCACACAGGGACTTTAAACATATTGTGGTGGTGTTTTCTCTTGTAGTGATATTAATCAAATGTGGATATTAAAAACCCAAAGAACTCTAAACTCATAAAGGATTATGCACATAGATCTAAATAGTAATAGATCTAAATAACACAAATGCACAAAGAAGCTAATTGTCATTTACGAAGATGGTTTTCGAAGTTTTGACGCAACATATGTTTATGTGATATGAAAATACCGAAAATTGTTAAAACTTAATGAGGGAACATGAGAATTTAGCTCGATAAATTTGAAACGTGTCACAGTGACTTTAAATATTAATTGTGACATGTAAAATGAAGAGTATGAGCTATATTGATGTTTGTGATTGGGTGTATTGTTACATTCAGTTCATATCAATCATATGTTTAAATCTCGCCTTTTATATTTTGTATAAATAAACCCAAGGTTTTGATGATATCTCGAGCACGACAAAGACAGGACCCCGCTACCTCTATCATTGACGACATGTAACTTCTATGAAATAAATATGCTTGAATTTCTCAACGACAAATTATTGTAGAATTCGGAGGACACATTTTCCAACAGTGCACAAAAATTCCTGTGGGTACCGAATGTGCCCCTTTGCTTGCCGACTCATTTTTATATTCCCATTAAGCAGAATTCATACAGAACGTGGTTAAACAAACGAAGATCCCTTTAGTTAGAGCTTTCAACTTTACATCCAGTGCATAGATGATGTAATTTCTCTGAATAATTCCAGATTCAGTGTCCATCTACTTGAGATTTATCCTCCTGTATTGGAGATTAAAGAGACTACTGAATGTGCAGCTTCTTCTGCATCGTAGATGGATACTTTTTCTCGAATTTGATTCTAATAGCCACCTCTCTACCAGACTGTACGACAAGAGAAATGATGTCAGTTTTATTTTTATCGATTTCCTTCACCTAGACAGCAATATTCCACTCCGCAGCCTATGCAGTATACACATCTCAACCTATTCGTTACGCGAGAACATGTATTTGTGATTTTGTAGAGAGATATTGCCACCACTCTTGCGAACTTATAAATCAAGATTTCACAAGACAAAAGCTTATTTGTACATTCAAATGTTTTTATGGCAGGTGTCATGAATTTGTTTACAAGCATGTGTCTCTAAGACAGTTAATCACTGTGGCATCAACAACAACACTGTGACAATGCACTTCCTTTTTTGACCAACAGATTCACATACGGCAGGTGCTACACGTTGAGCAGTTTTCGAAACACCTGAAATCGCTACTTAGTCGTTTAACCAGAGGTCCACACATCTTTCTTTCGCAACTTTGACTGTATTGAGTGTACCGGTACTTTGTGATGCACTGTACTGAGTTTGTCGTGATCAGTTCTTTGACTTGTGTACTGTGATGTTTGGCTTATGATTTTTGGATAACGGATTGGTGTAATTGCTACAAAGTATGACCCTTCAAAAATTTCTTGGGTCATAAATTGTGACCCTACCTCCCAAAACGTCAGCCCTACCCTCTGTAATTTCTGTCCCTAACTCACATAACAATTAAACTAATTGCTAGGAAAATTAGGTGATACTGGTTCAGTCATTCCTGGGGAAAATACTGCCGTGATTGGGGAGGGTCAAGTTTTAGAATGTCGGACAAGGGGAGGGTCACATTTTAGACAAGACGATAAGGCGGAGGGTCACATTTTACAGGTGCACACGGAATTCTCCCAGCCCAAGCCCCCTGTAATTACTGAAGGCTGCCTATCTTTTGATACTACTCACATGACTCCCTGTCACTGAGAGAAACCATTTCTACCTGTTACCAAGATTTTTATTTAAGGTCTATCTGGCTGTCTCCGGCACACTCATCAGTGTGTAGCACAGTAATACACCATCCAATTACATAAGAACAAGAAAAGATAAGAAAACATTCGCCAAAGTATCCATCAAATTTTTGAATAAAATTTCAATTTGTTTAAACAAGACGAGTTGCTTATATCTTACGCTTACATGTGTTTTTCACAAAGATCCTAACCGTGAAATCTGTAATAATCATTAAGCCTTATATGCTGCTTGCGTCGTCGTTTTGCAATTTTCAATCTTTAAGTGAAACCATGCCCGATATTATACTCTAACTTAGAAATTCGACGATATCATCGATCTTTTCCGATATTGTCCGACAAAAGAGCATGTTGAGCCTGCCTACCTGCCAAACCTTCTAATATTATACTTTAACTTAGAGGTTACGCATTATTGTCGATTTTATCCTATATTATCCGATAAAAGAGCATGTCGAGCCTTGGCCACTTCCCTACCCTTCTTATGCCTGACTCTGACTTAGACGATATCTTGATTTTACACGATATTAACCGATGAAAGACATTCCGGGCATGGGCCACTTCCTGTTACACGGTAGTATCGATTTTATCCGATATCAATCGATAAAAAGCATTTGGGGCATGGGTTACTACCCCAGCTGTTAGATTATACTTTCGATTTTATCCGATATCATCCGAAACAAAGAGAATGTCGAGCTTGGGTCACTTCTCCACCCTTCTAATGTTAGACTCTGTCTTGGAAGTTAGAGGCCGTCGACCAGTGGTTAGGGTAACGGACTCACTATCGGAGGATGGTGAGTTCGAGACCCGGTTCAAGTCCCGGTAGATCCAGAGTAGCGGATTCACTGTCGGAGGATGGTGAATTCGAGACTCTAGCTCGGTGTTGTGCCCTTGAGCAAGGCACTTTACTCCTTAGTGCTCCATTGGGGTAGTGGGTTATGGGTACCTCATCCTGTAAATGGGCTAGCACCCGTTGGATGATGGACTAAATAAAAAACAGAAAGAAGATATTATCTCATAAAAGAGCATTTTGATCATGGGCCACCTTCTTAGGTGTCAGACGATAGTACCGATTTTATCACATATTATCCGATAAAACAGTATGTCGAGCCTTGACCACTTCCCTACCATTCTAATGTTTGACTCTAACTTAGAAATTGGACTATATCATCAATTTCATTCGATATTAATCCATAAAACAGGATGTCGGGCATTGGCCACTTACTAGGAGTTAGACGATATTATCGATTTTATCCGACATTATCCAAGAAAAGAACATGTCGGGAATGGTCCACTGTCCAACCCCTCTATATAGAATCATAGGTACCGAACTTATGCTATTTTACTTTATCTTGAAGCGATGGCTTTGGATATCCGTCGGCAGTACTCAGCTACAGTGTATTTTTAGAACTACGGTTAACAATGGTGATTTTAAAATGATTCTATAATTTGAGGAAAGATTTCGACATTTGACTCACAGGTTTACTAGTGATAAACAAACCTTAGGCTAAAAGTTTGCACTTTTACATAACCGACGACCTCACTCCACCAACGATGCTGAAGGCAAGATCGAGGGTTTTAGCGTTAGGATACCACTGAAAGGCCCGTGATTCGTCAAGTAACAATGACATCAACAATGTAGAGAATGGTCATTTCAAAGGTGTTTCACATTGCTGAAGTGATATACTCAACGCACGTCATAGATTACTTCTCATGTCTGACATTTATCAAAGTAAAATATAGGGAAAGTGGCTGCACATAGGCCAATAAATACTGTCTTGGCTTTTGTGTAGTATCGTCAGATTGTGGATTAGTTCAGTATCCATTTCTCTTGCGTATAAATACGTTGTAGTTTTATGTTATTGGGTTTGACTTTCGGCGTAAGATACAAGCCATGGCGAAACGAAACAAGAGTTTGTGACTCAGATACCGTAACCCTATAACATATCGTTTCTCTATATATAGCCGACGTCTGTTTTCACCTTTTGTCACATTGCTACCGCAAAAAAGAGGGCAATCATTATTTTGCGTTTTCTTGGACACATAAGAGCTCGTACTTATTTTAGAGGGCGTGATCGCATCAACATTTTGCATCATAAAGATAGCACCATCGCCAACAACAGCCATGTGAATCTTGTGCTTATGGTCACGAAGTTGCTTGTTCACTACTCCCATTATGCGAATTATATGATATCATCTTATGAATAATCAATTCAAGAACTGGCTTGGTAATCTCATTAATAATTCGTAGCATCGCAACTGCTGCAAGGTGACCAATGTGTAATTTCTGGTAAATAATTTAAAAATACTCCGCTTTCGCTTTGCTATTTTACCATTTAAGAGGCACTTTTGGTTTTGAGTAGCTATTTTTCTATTTAAGAGTCACTCTGTGCTTGTAATTTTACATTAGTTACTTTGTACCTATAACTTAAATTGGTCCTTAGTACCGCTTGTTAATTTCTAGGGGGACTTTAGTCTTTAGTTAGTTTAGTTTTTGTCGTACTTTCTGTAAGTTAGTCGAGTGTTTTCCCCATAAGCTAGCACTCTTCATTTACATAACAATAGCCAGGCACAATGTATTGGATACGATATCTCTCTAGAATTAATGATCAATAGATGTTATGTATTATTTGTTTATTATACAAGCCCTACCTGTGTCCTCTCTGTGTCTATTACTTTACCTTCGCTATCTCTGTATAGTACTTGTGTTACAAAGAAAGCAGTCCATATTTGTTAATTACCCTACCTAATCCCTTTCATTGATTTTTTCTACCGGTCACCAACGCGGAAGATTATCTCCCTGACTCAACAACTCTTTGGCAGCTCATAAGGTAATGGAATTTGGAGAGTATTAGTGTTGAACTGTGCAATATATTGTGAAATTGTGAAATGATGAAGTAGCAGATCGAGTGTGGCAGAATGTAAAATGGAGTGTTCAAAGAGACGCAGAAAGTCGAGTTGTCAAGAATAGAATGTTGAGTTGTAAAATGAATTTAGAGTATAACTTTAAGCTGTAAAATTAAATGCGAATAGAATAATGAGCTGTAAAGTAATAATATCTGGTTGGTATGTTGAAAGTTTAATTGTTATAACAGAACTTTATCAAATAAGTGGGCACTGAATTGCGATCAAGAGTACACAGTTAGCACTGCTTTGAAAACACGAGTGTGTTTGAGAGAGTGTTTTTTTATTTGATTGTTTCGAGTTCAGCTTAGCCGTACCAGGGCTAGGGTCACTTGATGAGGAAGGCTAAGCCTTATAGTGATGATGTATCACCACTAATGTTTGGACTTCGACCTCTCTTTATGGGCCCTCAGCACCGACTGCTTATCCTAGCTACAACTTCTCACTGCTAAGGGAGCCTTCAGTAAGTACACAGAGTACAGGGGGTGGGCCGGGGGAATTCCGTGGGCACCTGTACTGTAAAATGTGACCCTCCCCTATACCTGTGTCTAAAATGTGATCCTCCCCATTGTCCGACATTCTAAAACTTGACCCCCCTGACTACTGCAGTATTCTCCGTAGGAATAACTGAAACAGTATCAGCTAATTTACAAAAGAGTTAGTTTAATTGTTATGTAAATAACAGACCGAAATTACGGGGGGACTGCTGGCGTTTTGAGACGGCTTGGATCGCAATTTATCACCCAAGCATTTTTGAAGGGTCATGCAATTGCGGGAGGGTCACCATATTTTGTGCAACTATAAGGCGGAAAGATGTGGCTGATATAGTGCTTCACCAAAAATATCAAATCATTATACATGGGAGTCTCTCAGGCAAACTTAGTTGACAATTTCCCCAACACAACAAGCTATATCTGTACATTTATATATGTTCAATAATATATCTAAATGTACTGTGCTTGTAGTGGGAAGTAAAACATGCATTTGTATACAAGAAATCGGATTTTTGGATTTCATTGAAAATGTTGATTTACTATACATGGTATAGTGTATGGGGAAAATACGAATGTTTTTTTCCAATACAAAAATATGTAAATCTGTGAATTTATGTATGCTTGATATTGATATTAATGTATTTAATTGGACAAGGGTGGTTACAAATGGATATGTATGCAATAAATTGGAGTTTGGAATTTTACGAAATGTTGATTCACTATACATGGTAGGCTATGAGAGAACTATGATCAATTTTTTTGCAAATATAAAACTGAAAACTAAAAAATATCTGTGCATTTACAGACATCTGATAATTCATAACACTCCGCCATCTGTCCCATATGTTTTATCTCCTGTCTTTTATCAGTTTTAACTATTCAAGGTGTATCATGTAGGATACCACTACATCTTCTTTGCTTGTGAAGCTTGTCGATACTGTGTATTTAAAGAATGGACATTCAAAGGTTTGGCCGTAAAATCATCATCTGTTGAAAGTGACCCTTCCCCAAGATAGGTTTATAAAAGTGACCCTTCCCCAAGATAGGTTTGTAAAAGTGACCCTCCCCTTGGACATTTTTCTAAAACGTGACCCTCCCCATTCCCCCGGCCCACCCGCTGTAATTTCTGAAGGCTCCCTAAGAACACACTGTTCGGCTGAAACAAACACTGCAACTGCATCCGGGTGGTGTCACTATCGCGGGAATGCGTATCCATGCGTATTCGCAAAAATCACGGGAAAGAAGGTGTTTTTATTCCCTATCACGGGTCCGTGAAATCGAGATAAAGGGGTACTTTGCCAAAAACCTGACCTAAGAAAGGTTTGAAATATCCCAGGAGATACCTATCAGACACTCTTCACAAAAATTTTCTTGTTCGTTTCCTATGATTCGAAATCCCGTTCGGGACTCATCCTGCGATACGATCCGTAGTCCTCCTAAATAGGTTGATTTATTCTGGCTACTTAATCCATATACAGCTATCGGAGAAATCTGTTGAAGGGGTTCAGACAACAAGATCATCTACTGAAACAAATCCTACCGGAACTCCAAAGATGTCGGTCGACAGGGGAATTCAACGCGGTACGGGAGCTGCAAAAAATGTGCCGAGTGCACAGAATTTGTCAATGAGGTTGATTCATACCGATGCGGATATTTTGGCTGCGCATGTAGGAGCTAGTACACGATGTCCTCGACTCAGCAAGTTAGTTCAAACATTGAAAGTCCTGCAATAATGACATGCCGCAGGACGACCTATCATCGAACAGTCGACTCCGTAGCTGCAGTAAAGTAGCTCGAGGTTTTGTCCGGGTATTTGAGGCGGACGGCAAAACCAGTCCGCCCCAGATACCAGGAAAAACCTCGAGCAGCCACAGGCACTTGACCCGTCGCTTCGCGATCGGTACTTATTCACAGTAGCGATCACGAAACGACGGGTCAAGTGCCTGTGACAGCAGCTGTCGACTCTGCAGAACCCAAACTTACAAAATGTGATGATTAAATGGCCAGAAGGCCATTTACTCAAACGATGGCCCGATGGGATAGACAAGGCTACTGCTGGTACAGTTACAGTGGTGATAATTTTCGTGAGGTTTTCCGTCGCTTTGTGATGATACTTGAAAATATCGGATGCAATTTGAGCCATAAGGTGGAGTGATTCGTTTACAGATTTTGGCTTTACCTGCTTGAATTCCTGAACTGAAGACGCTCGGTGAGGGCGCTGTAGGCCATGCGATATAGGAAGTGAAAACCACTGCTGTAAATGCGTAAATTGTGCTGTTCATAACACTTCATTAGTAAACATATGGACTTTACTCAGACTGTAGTCACTAACACTTTATGTTGTCTATAAATGCAACACGGTCAGTTTTCCTCTTTTATTAGTATTTTTGAACATTTGTACGAGGCTTTGAAAAACAAACTGAAAGATGATTCTTTTACATATGAACAGAATGTATTGTCCGTTGAAGGTTTGAATTCTGCAATAAAATGCAAAATTTGAAAGTGTATCAGTATGTGGAATCTCAGACAATGATGTAACATTTAAAATAATCACTAACATGCATGAAGATTTAATGTCTGTTTCAATTTGCTGTCATTGTTGTATTATATTTCAGACTTGTCAACCCCAAAAAGAAGAAAGCCAAAACCAACTACAAGCAAATGCACCAGTTGCTACTGATGATGGCAGGTTTGTAATCACTCAAGAGCCTTTGAGTACTGCAAGGTCACAACGAGTCAGAAAAGTGGTACTTTATGACTGTTAATATGTAAACATCCCTTTAAAATATGTTTAAAATTTTAGTGAGTTTGACACTCCAAAGTTACAGTTTCTTTCAGACTCAGATGTGTTAATATATGTGAAAACAATATCACAATTCAGCATTAGCCTGACTCTAATATTACGTTTCCCTCTCCTGGATTTTGTAAGTAAGGGGGTATTTTTGGTCGTATTTCCTCCCATATTTCTCAAAATAAGGGGTCTTTTTTGTTGAAAAATCCCAGAAAGAGGTATCTTGAAATTTTGTGGAACGAGCATGGATGCCCATGCTCTTTGAAAGTGTCACCGCCGGGGGCTATGATCTTCGTTGTGTCTTTTCCTAGCTGCAAAAGTTGGAGGCAAGACGGTGTAGAATTAATAGAATAAATAAGTTGCATCGTTAATTTAATACCAGCTGGTAAGACGGAACATATAGCATTGCTTACATGTTTTGAATGCTCTTTAGAGGAATTCGTTTTGCTTCATACAAATATATCCTTTCCCAGTGAATTTAGACTAATTCAAACAGTGAACTAAATTTTTCATCCACTTTTATTTCTTTAAAATGGTAGCCTCATTATTTCATCGTTTTTGGAATACAACCCTCTGTTAGGAAAGAATACACCTCACCTGCACTTTCATACTCAATTTTTGAAACATGTTATCTTATCAAATATTTTGTTTTAATCGGTTGCATCAGCGCCCACATTGTGTTGACGATTCATGATCTGTGATTTGAAATATTTAATTTTCTGAACAATAATGCGTTTGCTAACTTTTATTATCACATGAACTGGCCCGTATCAAAATCTGTATGACGTACACCAGCACAGAAAAGGAATCCATATTACCCCTGTTGTACGTCATCAAAGGGAACTTTTTCCTGCACTTTAAGTACCGTTCATACATGCATGGAGTTCATCTGAATAAATACATGTAAGCTTAAAAATACCGTACGATCATCGAGAAGGCGACATAGAAGGCAAAAACATCATGCCATTCGACGAATTACGATAAATTTCCTTCTTCACATAAAAATTACTTAACTCTGCAGTGCAGCGCTGTGGATGTATGATCGAAAGTTGACAACAGAACAGAGTTTCCGTCAAGTAACAAAATTTGGAGGCATCTTCGTGCGAGATATTTGACACCTGCAAACATTTAAGTTCGTAAGATGTAAACTTTGATCTGGATTGACGAGTTGACACCAGCGGAGACTCGTGACATCAGCGTTGTGCCCACAAGCATGACAATGAGATATACATGTGTATCATCAAACGGAATCTTTCGGGCTCGCCAAGGTCGTAAACTTATGATATTTTTAAAAGCCACGGCATCACTAAGAATGAGAATTACTGTTTCGCTCGTGTCGTTGCATTTACTTCATAAACCTATTGGTAAATATTCTAAATAACTCAGAATACTATGGCCATCCGTCACTTGCGCGCGGTGAAGCTATGTTCGCACGATGGCCAGACTTTCCTTGGCATCGGTCCGCGCGAGCTTGGAGGAGATACCATTCGATGTATCCAAATTTCAACTTGATCGAATTTATGAAAGTATCCCTCTAAACATTTGCACATCTCCTGAGTGATGGGCCGCTTTACTCGGGTAAATAAAACACAAATCGCGACAAAAATCGTACAATTTGTCACAATAAGTTTGATCCATCAACATCACAAGAAAGATAAAGAAGACTGTTCATGTGATAAATTTCGGCTCGAAGTTGTACGTCTCGCAAAAAACACCTCGTATACGATGACGTCAAACAGAGGAAAATACCATAGGATTATATATAATTATTCACGACTTCTGAGAAACCGTAATTATCACGTTTTGGATATTCTATTTTGGTTCGGTTTTACATGTTCAGAGAGTAATGTATGCTTGGTCATCCATTTCCACAACATTTATATTGGTGTATATTTGCTTATGTTAAAGTTCATCAGATATTTCTTGAGGCTTCACATAACTACAATGTGTTTCCATACGATGTATATCAGTAGCGCCCTCATTTTTCACGTCAGTGACATTAACGGTACCACCAACAGTTTATCACGATTTTCTTCTTTGTCGTTAAAAATTCCCGTAAATCTCCAAATCTACAATTAGTTTTTGATTTCCTCCTTCGACCTAATGTGTTTACCTCTTGCGCCTCTCGCGATCAAGATTATTATTACTATCACACATAAAACAATTCCACCAAGTAGTGATCCAGTTACTATGCCAACATGACTTCAGTGCTATCAAATTGATTTTGAGTTGAAATCGTACTATCGAGTTAGTATCAACAGGTAAATATTGTTTAGCTTCGTTAATCTTTCGAATACTCCATCTTGCAATACAACAATACAGTTATAATTGAGGCTTAAGGTAAAAAAGATGTAGGAAATGGGAATATCTTTCAACGAGCCTGGACTATTTTGTAGCAAGAGTGCTTCACTGATTTGAGCAATATACGTATATTTCCTTTTTCAATTTTCTATCTTGCAGTTATGCTAAACAATAGAATGAATGAATGAATGAATTATTTACTTATTTATGTGTTAATGGTTTGTTTGTTTTTATTGTCATGGGTTTTGACTGGCCCGATACATATTTTGAAGTCGAAGATTAATTAGCATGCAGTATGCAGCCCTACTAAAATATTGATTGGGTCTTCTCAAACCAGTAAGTTGTCTGTTGAGATAATCCCTACACGACAAATGCCAGATACATTATGTACATATCATAGTTACATTTCTTGGCTATTGCATTAAGGTTACGTGACAGGAACAAGCGAAATAATTCGAAGAGATTTCGTACATAAATTGGACAATGTCATGGAAGAAGTTTATATTTAATTCTCATACAAACCCTAATGTTTTCAAAGTATGTGTGACATTGCAATGAGACAATATATTGAGAATAGAATAATTTTGACAATCGTTTCATACATGGAGATTAAACCTTAGCTAGAGCCTTCAGTTTCATGTAGTTGATGGACATATCAACCCAGTCGACTTTAATGAGTACAATTTCGAACAACTGTCAAATATAATGCAACTCAGATTCCATTGTTCCATAAATGCATAAAACGGGATTGATGGCTATATCACTTACACTTCATCATAAGTGAACACGGGTTGCTTAGATGTAACTCGCTGTGTGTCCATCATTAAGTTAAGTTAGCGGCTAACAGAACATCTCCTTGTTTTAACACACAATACTGTTATTTGACATATTTGACATCATTATTCTTAAATAATGATGACTGTGTTCTAAAAATAGGGCTACAGGCTTACCTTCTTGGAGAAATGACCGATCGATCGGACCGATCGTCGGTTATGTAAATGGGTTTATTTCTAAATCAATATTAGCTACATCTCCACTTTTAACCTGAGATTTGTTTTTCGATTAGTTTCTTTTCATTATCTTTTCAGCATTACTGAGTAGTCCGATTGCATGTTTCGGCGGAATCATAAAAAATCTGTTGGTTATAGTGCACGATGAAAAATTTACATGTACCAATATTACAAATGAAAGTTGACATCGAGTTACCTCTTACACTGTTGTAGCGGGAAGAGAAAACATGATGATGTGTAGGCAACTTGTTAGGATTCCGTTGTCAATGCTATAATTATCAACCATCAGAAAAGAGTTTGCATTGTACATGTTTCTGACTTTCAAACAGCTTAACTCTAAAAGGGAAATAGACGTCTGAAAACTCGTAAATGATGATCGTCACCGAAGTTTATACCCTTATACGCACAAAGTGACATGAAATGGTTTCAATGCTTGTAGAGATAATAGCTATAACTCTTCCACGAAACGAAACACTCCTAACCAAGTTGTGGACTAGTTCAACTAAAGCGTAATATATTTTAGCAAAAAACGGCATATTGTACATATATCTCGTTAATGTTCCGAAAGCAATCTGAGGGTACAAATCAGAAATGAAACAAAGTTTACAGTACGTCGCATACTCGGCTCACATCAAATGTTTTCTTGATTGTCTTTTGTATAAATAATTTGAAATTTCAACTTTATATCGAGATAGTCTTTGTTTCTAGGTTTACCGATCATATGCTCATCAGTTCATTGATGTACTGTGTACTTGTGAGCCCAGGGATCCTTCTATTCGGAAATGACAACAAGAACAGCTACTCTGAATTTTTATCATTATGTGGACGAGAAGAGAATATGACGTCATTCTAGGATAGACTCTCTTCAGACCTAAAGTACATCCACTGGTGCACGCTGCTTAAAGTATTCCACTACTTCTCTTTGTAAATCGTTGGCGTTCGATTACGATTGCTGTTGTATTTTCCAAACGAATACAAGTCGACAAGTAGACTTACTTCTTTTCATTTTCATTTCTTTTCTGTAAGCTTAAGAATTTCACAATATCCGACGTTTTACTGAACTACTGCCAATGTTATTAGCGACAACGTTTAATACCAAAGCAGCTTAACATCTTTCATGACAAACCAACCACATGAGGTAATACGTCACTTTATGAAATGAGTGGTTCGATGGGTTTGTGTGTTTTCTTAATTGGCAAATCAATTTTTTCTTTAAAATAATTGTACTTACTACTCCGTCAAGTCATAGCATTGTGTCTGGCTTTAACTCACGTCTTCAACAATTGAATGATCTAGTGAATTAAGTTTTTCTTGATTATGCAAGTTTACGATCTATGTGTTTGAAAGTTGCAATATGGGTCAAAATTGTCGATTTTTTTCGTAAAACTACAGGAAACACAGTAGACCAAACTACGTTGAAGCATTCTTCCTATATGAATAAGCCCCTCACGACTTCGTTACTCTAACACATTCAGTTTCAGCCTAGAAAAGCTATTTTGTAAGCTTTCAGATAAAAAATGGCTTTCTGCTGTGTATGTGATAAGCATCACCAAGATAGATAACGATTCCGTAGAGTGCACGTTGTTGTGAGAGACTGGAGAGGCGATTTTAACCCAATATATAATCACCGTCCCTTGTGGGTGGAGGGACGGTGATATAACGAACATGAACTATAAATAATTCATGGTAAAGCGTTTGCTTATTTTAGTCGCTTCACAATGTTTCGGAAATACACGTACATCGATCTGATAAAGTACAGCACTGCAAATGATGGTGTGATCAATTTCCTCGCGCCGATACATCAGTACCGTACGCACGTACTATACTATACATACTACGTTGGAGCGCCCAGATCACGTACATGGACTTGGGGTTGAAGACGGCAGTACAGTACTACACCGTACTCTGCCGTTTTTCATATTAAAAGGCGAGGTATCTGCATATTTTATTTCTATGAAAACTTTGCCTAGTGCAGTATTATCTGCCACTTGCTAAAGATCGGCAACCGTTTGGCAGCGAGTCGTAAATCGGACCACTGTTGACGGAGGTAGGTGAGACTGAGCATTAAATTCACATGCAGTTTTTCTTTTGTTTCCGAAAAAATGCCGATTTTATGATTCCGCTATATCACAGAATTACTAACACATTCCGGTGATTTGTTAGCTCTGTTGAATAATCAGTTACGGCCCGGTTCACATCACACATCGTCCGATCCGCACGGCTTTGATAGGTCGGCATTACATATCATACATGTACATGCAGTTGGGCTAGCTGGGCTAGCAAAGTGATCATCACACAGAACTATCGCTATTGTATAAGTCGCCTTGAATTACGGCTGAATTCGCCACAGACCAAGTTTGACTTTCTTCTCCTAACTCCGATCAGAAATTGGAAATAACACGTTTGATTACATAGTCATCGAAGTCGCAATTCACGCCTGAAATACTGACGAGAGTATACACCGACACAAAATGTACAAAACGGTACCCTATTACAGTGGCTGACTTTTGTTTTCATACTTACCTTGGTTGAAAATACAGATTAGTCAAATCACTGACAAGGAGAATCTATCTGTGGGCAAACAGACGACTTCAAAGATTCGTTATCGTCGTAAGGTATCACAAATAACTTGCTGGTAAATCCCAACTTTTCCAAAGCATGCTACTGAAACAATCCACCCATATATGTGTCCTCTCAGACATTAATTTCATAGGGAAATGGACATCGGAGAAGCCAACGTGATGAATTCAAGCGAAATCTATCTCCGCATAAATCAAACTATCACGTATCAAATGATTTGAAATTGTTTAAATGCGAGACCATGACATGAGTTCACTATGGCCCGATTACTTTGACGATATCTGATCCTCTGTCATAAAACGAACCATTTCTGACCAAACAACAGAATAGCTCTATAAAAAAGTTGTAAATCTTGACATAAAGTCTTCTAATTTATGGTTATATTTCCTGAAAACAGCTAAAAACAGGAAGGAAATGTAAGCTATACCTCACGTTGTATACTTTGCTCACTCGATACCTGTGACGTCATTATGCCCATGAAGAAGTTTTGGACATTTCAATTCCACATAATGGAAATAATTTGTTGCTAGGTTAACCGATCAAAAGCCAATCTGTTCCTTGATTCTGAAACTATGTCAACAACAGCTCACAATGTTGACCAGCATATTGAAGAAACGTAATTGTTACGTGACAACTTGAAAACTATAGACTGTCTTTTTCGGAGAGTACTTACTGAAACGCATCGCCGAATACGACACACAATCTTTCTCTGTATAAAAAATTACTGAATGAACGGAGGTCAATAAAAAGAGATGCAACGTCTCATTCCCACTTTGGTCTCTTTATTAACGATTAGTAGCTTACATTTACAGAAGAGTTTGACAATTACTGAATCGAATCCTACTGTTTCTTTTCAAATGAAGAAACTTTGACAGAGAAGCTCGCACCTTTCTGTTTATCTAATTTGTTATTCAAGTTTTTAAGTTTAAAAAATGGAAAGTTAAAATCTATGTATACTTTGGTGTATGTATATATGTATGTATGTATGTATGGATGGGTGGATGGATGGATGGATGGATGGGTGGATGGATGGATGGGTGGGTGGATGGATGGATGGATGGATGAATGGATGGATGGATGGATGGATGGAGGGAGGGAGGGATGGATGGATGTGTGTGTATGTATACGTAGGTATGTATGTCCGTACGTACGTATGTATGCTTGGGTTATGAGAAATCAAAGTCCTCTTACAAGCATGATCATTTAACCCTTATGTTCCTGTACACTGTTGAAAATTCTTTACTGTAAAAGATAAAACGCGACATTAAATGAGTTGTGAGACCAATGAAATCTCTCGGTACGAGTCATTAATTAATATCAATGCTGAAATATGGGAACTACTTACAATGAGGGAACAGCTAAATATTAGTAATATGCTTCAATGCCAATTTTTGTATTACAATTTGTAAAGAGATAATATGCTACAAACTACACGGTACATGTGAATTGAAAGTATTACAATAAAACCAGTTAAATCCATAATGTTCATATCATAGACGAATGATGATAACAATGACAAATTCAAAAACTAAACCAAAATGTATTAAGGTAATAACCTAATCGTATCCTAAAGTTTTACTACATCTGGCTAAACTCTGTACGGATCTGTATTTATATTGACACCTGTTACAAATATTAATATCTGAAAAGTATGATTATAATGGCAAGATTAACATTAGACGATTGGAACGAATTTGGTATAATTGGATAGTGAAGTAATGTCGGTTTAATCTGCAAATGTAAGCTAACCTGCCATTCTTTTTAAGGTCATACACTTGTTTTTATGAGTAATTTGTAAAATTGCAACATTCAGCTATAGGGCACCTAACATTTTTGAGAAATTTGAAAAAAATATTAAAATCCAATTATCCCAAATTAGTTCCAATCATGTTACATGTCATTGTTCCACAAAATATTCAAACTTTTAGTGATACAAGGTGAAATTTCGGAAGTTAACTCAATTCTAAAAATGCTAATTAAACTAAAATTTGAATGTAACTTCTTTAACTTAACAACAGAAATATTCAACATATAATAAGCGAAATTACTCACACCAAAATCGACATCAGTATACCACGGCCAACAATTCATGTTAAATGTGAATAAAATATTTTAACGTACTTAACTAGCATTACAAGATACTTCGAAAGAAAGCTATCCTTCTGTTATCAACCATAATTGAATTTACTTTGTTCAAAATACATGTACTACATTACTTGTATCATTAAAAATATTATGAGATTATCACTACGGATACGTACATCATTGACTCGAGAAAGGCTGCTAACATACATAACACAAGACAAAAACCCGTAAGCGGCAAATCGAGTGATGTAGAGCTGTGATCGCCTCCAAATATTCAAATATTTACCCATACATTCCAATTTAAAGGTATACAGTCACCTGTAATCTAAATATGCCCATATATGGTCAAAGGGGCGTTCCTTGTATTCAAAATGCCCATGTGAGGGCGCTGTTTTTAAAAAGCGGCCACCCGCTTAAAATCTGTGATTGGTTAGATTTTCTCTTTCCATGGTAACTGTGGCAAAATTGGAACAGGTGACAGTATACCTTTAATGTAAGGATAAGAGTTAGAAAGCCTAAAGAAGACTGTGCCCATACCTTACAGTGTTACAAATTAGCGTAACTCTCGGGGAACCGGTTGCTGCAAAAAGATATGCCATCGGGAGAAACCTCTGAGAAAACACATTTCCTTTCGTAACAATAATTTCGCAAAGTGTTCTTCATGTACATGTCCTACAGTGAGTTCAAGTAAGAAACATGAAAGTGACACGGATGTGCTTTGAAATGCGATTTAGATGTGCTTTACAATTACAATGGGCTTCCCTGCTTACACAAAATGATGGGCACAAAGTCTTACAATCAAAGGAATATAAAACCAGATATGAACTGAATATGCTCTCGTGTTTTACAACAGGTTCATTAATAGTAGCACGCTTCACAGAACAATAAGATATATGTTATCACTATATGTAACACATTTTTTTTCAACATCGCACAGTACTCTCAGAGTTTAATCACTGATTTAAAAACTTTATTTAATATGCAATTGAGCTAATAATTAACTTGACACTGCTCAATGCTTCATGGGATTATTAGATATCCATCAGATCAACATTTGTAGCATGTATTATTTAATTTAATGCTGTAATTTTAGAGTAATTTCACTAATTAGAAAGTTCATTAAATATGCAAATAAAACTAAATTAACTTGACACTATTCAATGATTCATGGCACAATTAAATATTCATCAAATCAATATCTGTAGCACGTTTCACAAAATTTTGTGCCGTAATTTCAGAGTTATATACCTAATTACAAAGTTTATTAAATTTGCAAATGAGCCCTTAATTAACTTTACACTACTAAATGGTTTACAACACAGTTACATATCTGTCGGATCAGTATATGCAGCAGTTTTCATCACATTTGATGCAGTTATTTCGGAGTTATATGACTAATTATAAAACTTCATGAAATATGCAAATGAGCTAATTATTAACTTGACACTGCTCAATGCTTGTCAGTACAATTGGATATTTATCAGATCAACATCTGTAGCAAGTTTCATCAAATTTAATGCTGTAATTTTGGAGTAATATCACTAATTACAAAGTTCATTAAATATGCAAATGAACCCTTTATTAACTTCACACAATTAAATGCTCTACACACAATTACATATCTGTCGGATCAGTATCTGCAGCAGATTTCATCACATTTGATGCAGTTATTTTGGAGTTATATGACTAATTACAAAACTTCATAAAATATGCAAATGACCTATTTGTTAACTTGACACTGCCAATGCTTTTCAGTACAATTAGATATTTATCAAAACAATATCTGTACCCAATTTCACTGACGTGGGTGCTGTAATTTCAGAGTTATATACCTAATTACAAAGTTCATTAAATATGCAGATGAACCTTAATTAATTTCACATAACTAAATGTTTTACACGACAGTAAGATATCAGTAGTGTCAGTATCTGCAGCAGATTTTGTCACATTTGATGAAGTTATAGCGGAGTTATATGACTAATAACAAAACTTCATAAAATATGCAAATGAGCTATTCATAAACTTCACTCTGCCCAATGCTTCTAAGTATAATTAGATATAGGCCTATATGAGATCAATATTTGTTGCAAGTATCATCAAGTTTAGTGCAGGAATTTCAGATTTATCTCACTAATAACAAAAGTTCATTAAATATGCAAATGAGAAGATAATTGACATGACACTCGCAGTATCATCATAATGTTCTGAGATTGTCATCTGTGAAAAGTTTCATGAAATTTGGTTCAGTATTTCTTGATATATGTCTACACTGTCATTACCGTCTCCATATGGAAACCATTGTACGGAAAAAACGATATTGCATAACTTCATTAATATGCAAGCCTCACTAACTAAAATCTAATCAGTTCTTGCAAGTAGCATGTGGTACCTGTGTACCAAATCTGGCGTAAATCCGTTCAGGCGTTTTTTGAGTTATCATGTAAACAGACAGACAGACAGACAGACAGACACACACACACGCTAACACACACACACACACACAAACAAACACACGGACAGACAGACAGACATCGCTATGACATTAGCCCACGTGTTTACACACGTGAGCTAATGAATAAGCATTGTAAATCTCTATACTAGTATATATACCATGGAAATGGAACATTACATATATTCATTTGATGTCTTTTAAAGGCATACTTGACATCATGTACATAATATCATTTTACCGATGACCCTTGAATTGTCAATTCACATATGTAAACTTTATTTTAAATACGTTCGAACTGCGGCTTTGTTTAATCTCATCAGGGATATGCCGTGCCTTTTTAAAATTTGTTATCATTTACATATTCTCGTCATTTACATATTGCCCTCGTTCGACAACTATTGTCTAAAAAACAATGTCGTATTTTACAGTGATTCTTATTTTCAAATCGAGTATAAATTATTTGTCGCGTGGCCACAATATATTCGGCTCTGTACTGGTAATCACGATCTGTCATTTGACAATTTTTATTTTAGCAGTAATTCACTTTTAACACGATTGGAACTTATTCAGGATAATTAGATGTTGAAGTAATGCCGATTTAATCTACAAATGTAATCTTATCTGCTTTTCTTTTTACATTACACACTTTTTTATGAGTAATTTGCAATATTGCATCATTCAGCTATACGGTATCTAACACTTTTGAGAAATTTGAAAAATATGAAAATCCAATTATCCCGAATTAGTTCCAATCGTGTTTTCTTTCGATCTGAGGAACTGTGAAGTCTTGCCAGTTCTAATTTATCGTAACAGTTTCATACACATGATCAGGAGCCCTTGTATCAGGTGAGATAGAGGTGTATGTTGAATCACCCGTTTCTATCGCATTTGCATTTTCATAGATTTGCGTTTGTGAAAGTTGGTCAGATATTTCAGGAGGCTTGAAATGTATATCAGGTATTTCCTCTCGATTTGTTACATCAACGCCCTCATTTTTCATGACCGTGATATTCGAATCAACAATGCTATCATTGCCTTTTTCGCTATCGTGTTGACCTTTGAAGACGTCCTTTAAATCACTGAATCTGAACGTAAGGCTTGATTTTTGTTCGTGACAGTTATCTTCTTTACCTGCACGTTTCCTTTTAACAGCTGTCATCAAAATCATTATTATCACAACTACACCTAAAAAAAGTCCGCCAAAGAATGTTCCGGTTGCTATGCCTTCGGTGTTTTTGTGTACTGAAATCGATTTCGCGTTAGTAATCGGTTTAGTAGAGTTGTGATCGATAGCCGTCGTACTGTATTGGGTTGAAGATGTCACTTTCTGAACGATACGCAAATGTGTAATGCAAGTCGCATTACCTTGTAAGTTTACAGCTATGCATACATATAATCCAGAATGTTTCATCTGAGATCTCGCTATTACAATTGAACTTTGGCTGTTGAGTTCCAGATCGCCAAATTCAACTGTTGTGTTGTTGCTAGTTTTGTTTATAATATCTCCATTCGGTGTTATCCAAGAAACATTTGGTTCAGGCACACCTGTTGCATCACAGATCAATTCTACCGTATTACCTTCGTCAGCGTCAACCCATCTTATGAGTTCGGGGAATTCAGGAGAAGTGTGTGTCATATTCTCTTCTGAAATATCCATGAAATCAAGTCCGGCATAGGCCTGTGGTGTTTGACACGTCAACCCGTTAAGGGTAATGTTGATTCTCTTGCTGTTATCCTCGATCCACTGTCGCAGTCCACGGAGGCGACAATCACATGCCCATGGATTGCCATGCAGAGAAACGAAGATGTCTGATCCTGTTTTCATATCATCGAAGATTGTCATTGGTAATGTTGAGAGTGTGTTGTTGCTAAGATACAAAGATCTCAGATTAGTAATTCCCCGGAATGCTGAAGGGGATATATTTTCGATGCAAGTGTTTTGCAGGTAAAGAGAACTTAGTTTCGTTAATCCTTCAAACACCCCATCTTGCAACGCAATAATACAGTTATACCCAAGGTTTAAAGAAATAAGCTCTGGTAAGTTGGCAAGTTTGGCAACTGCTGTGATTTCATTTCTCTGTAATTGTAAATCTATTAACGAATTTAAGCCAGAGAAGATTCCTGATGGTAATGTTGATATCTTGTTGTTGTACAAATACAGATCCTGTAAACTGGACAAACCATTGAGTCGTCAGATGACAGTGTTGTGATGTTATTGTCATGGAGGTAAAGATGTGTTAACGAATTTAAGCCAGAGAAGATTCCTGATGGTAATGTTGATATCTTGTTGCTGTACAAATACAATTCCTCTAAACTGAACAAACCATTGAAGTCGTCAGATGACAATGTTGTGATGTTATTGTTATGGACCCAAGATTCATTAACGAATTTAAGCCAGAGAAGATTCCTGATGGTAATGTTGATATCTTGTTGTTGTACAAATACAGATATTGTAAATTGGACAAACCATTGAAGGCGTCAGATGACAATGTTGTGATGTCATTGTTATGGAGCTGAAGACGTTTTAACCAATTTAAGCCAGAGAAGATTCCTGAGGGTAATGTTGATATCGTGTTGCTGTACAAATACAATTCCTCTAAACTGAACAAACCATTGAAGTCGTCAGATGACAATGTTGTGATGTTATTGGAATAGAGCAGAAGACTTGTTAACGAATTTAAGCCAGAGAAGATTCCTGATGGTAATGTTGATATCTTGTTGTTTTCCAAATACAGATACTGTAAACTGAACAAACCATTGAAGTCGTCAGATGACAGTGTTGTGATTTTATTGTTACTGAGGCTAAGACTTATTAACGAATTTAAGCCAGAGACGATTCCTGATGGTAATGTTGATATCTTGTTGTTGTACAAATCCAGATATTTTAAACTGGACAAACGATTGAAGGCGTCAGATGACAATGTTGTGATGTCATTGTTATGGAGCTGAAGACGTTTTAACCAATTTAAGCCAGAGAAGATTCCTGATGGTAATGTTGATATCGTGTTGCTGTACAAATACAATTCCTCTAAACTGAACAAACCATTGAAGTCGTCAGATGACAATGTTGTGATGTTATTGGAATAGAGCAGAAGACTTATTAACGAATTTAAGCCAGAGAAGATTCCTGATGGTAATGTTGATATCTTGTTGTTTTCCAAATACAGATACTGTAAACTGAACAAACCATTGAAGTCGTCAGATGACAGTGTTGTGATTTTATTGTTACTGAGGCTAAGACTTATTAACGAATTTAAGCCAGAGAAGATTCCTGATGGTAATGTTGATATCTTGTTGTTGTACAAATCCAGATATTTTAATCTGGACAAACCATTGAAGTCGTCAGATGACAGTGTTGTGATGTTATTGTTATTGATGTATAGCTCTCTTAACCAATTTAGCCAGAGAAGATTCCTGATGGTAGTGTAGATATCTTGTTGCTGTACAAATACAATTCCTCTAAACTGAACAAACCATTGAAGTCGTCAGATGACAATGTTGTGATGTCATTGTTATGGAGCTGAAGACTTGTTAACGAATTTAAGCCAGAGAAGATTCCTGATGGTAATGTAGATATCTTGTTGTTGTACAAATACAGATTTCGTAAACTGGACAAACCACTGAAGTCGTCAGATGACAATGCTGTGATGCCATTGTAGTGAAGTTTTAATGTCTCTAGACTGGTCAGTCCACGAAATGCTCCGGATGATATGACAGAAATAGCGTTATTGTTGAGGTACAAGTATTTCAGCCGTGTCAAATTACTGAACGCCTCTGTGGAAGTGACGCTATGTTATTGTAACGAAGATCAAGGGTGACAGTTTCAGCTGGAATATCTGAGGGTCGATGTCATGGCATTGTATTTACAGTCGACGTTGCTCTTCGACGGACAGTCGCACATTGAAGGACAACTCATAGCTTCATTGATGTTCAGAAGTATTATGAACAGCGCCACCAATAGAGTTGTGCATCCAACCATGGTTGCATCAAGGGACATGCCTTATGTACAGGTTTCTCTGTTGAAGGAAATGCAAATGAAACTTAGGTCAAGCGAAACCGACCAAAACTGCTCGTGCAATATTACAAATAACTCATAAAAACAAGTGTGTAACATACAAAGAAAAGCAGATTAGCTTACATTTGCAGATTTTAAAGACATTACTACACCATCTAATTATCCCAAATTAGTTCCAATCGTGTTTGTGGTTTCGATGGGTGTGGTTTTGGTGTTTTGTGTCAGTCACTCAAAATAGCTGGTGAACTAACACTTGAAAAACCCTTGACCGAGTTTTCTCCAGGTTGTTAATTTCGATTTTGTTGCAAATTTTCGTTCAGTAACACCAAAACCAAAATAATAACACATCACTGTGCTGATTTGACCGAAAATTCCACACCGTGCATGCTGCGTGAAAAGTATATACAGCTTCCGGCGAATATTTGGAAGAACTGCTTCCAAATACGTACTCGAATTAAAATAAGTTTCCGCGGTCCGACTCTTTATGTTTAACTGTCATGGAAACCTGCGAGAATTTACAATGAGACTACAAAAAAGGAGATTGTAGCACTGACAAGTCTGTGTACCTTGATAAAATGCAGAGAAAGAGCATCATAATTGAAGCACTACAATCATTCCCTATGCAAAGACTTGCCTTCTAAGGCTTTTAAAATGTTAACAATAATGACTTTTTTATACCACAACATTTTTCAACAACTTTTAATGATTTTCAACTGGAAGACATTGCAATATTCGGACGAATGCTTGAACCCCGTGACTTCAACTCGCACTAGTTACGAGGACCTCGTTTATGACTGAAACTTTGAGCTTTTGTTCGTAAAGCTTACATCAGTTTTTGAATTCCTCGCGTTGGTTTTTTTAGATCGGGCACTAGCTTGTAGCAGCACAACTCCTCGTTTTAGTATGGAAATTTCCAGACTCATTAAGGCTGGATGGGTTTCTCTACTATACCGTTCTTGGGGAATAAGCCAAGATAATTTAACAAGAAAGAGTACGAATTGAAGCCATCAATTCTATCCGTTGTCACAAACGTACCTAGCTGTGACACCAAGGTGGCGGATACATTTACTGTTCTATATGCCATATACGGACTATTTTTTGCTTACCTTTTCCTGGTGACAACATTTAAATAACAATAAACTGCTGCGGTGGGGTAAACGTATAGTTGGGTTGTTTTCTATACTTTGCAATGCCAAGACTTGCAAAGTTATGACCTCCAAAGATTTACCCAAATTAGCTGAAACAGTTAGTGACGGCTTATCCTACTGTAACATTTTTTCGACAACTTGAATGATTAACGTTCATTTTTGGGTGTTGGAAGGGGTACACGGGGCTGCCTACATGTCCGTCCCTAGGGGTGGGTAGGTATTTTGTTGTATTGCTAATAAAGGTTTGTTCTACCAACCTTTGGTGTTTTGGTCCTAAGTTAGCACTGCCCCTGACAATCTTCTGTAAATCTTTTATCACCATGCTTCATCTATTATCCGAGTTTGATCGCCTCATGCGCCAAAGCAAGCAAGGGTAAATTACTTATCTGTGGACACGGTAACCAGATTATCAACGGATTAATTTTGACAAAGTCAACAACGAAGGCGCTGTTATACCTTGCTGGGGCGTTAATCTGGTGACAGCGTCCATAGATTAATAATTTACCCGTGCTTACTTTTGCAAATTAGGTAATCAAATAAGTGAGATAATACACGCAACACAAAACTTCGCGCAAGACTGTCAAACGACAAAAAGGTGGCATGGCGAACGAGAAAAGAAATCGTGTCAAAACCAGTGCTAAAATAAGACAAACATACCAAAGCTGCAAAGAAAGGTTGGTAGCTACGTATAAATCTTTATTACCAAATAGTAAGAAGAACCTAGTGCTGAGACCAAGATACCCCTACCCCCAACCCTACCCTTGTAGGCGAGCGGCGATTCCACAAAAAGGGCCTTATTTTAGGAGTTTAATGTACCCACCTTACATACGGCCACATCATACGTCATTTGAAAGCTTATCATCTCTACTTTAAGAATATCGACGATGTGGAGCAGCCAATTAGGGCCATAGCCCCCTAATTTACATAATTCACACGGGTACCCAATTTGAATAAGTGCGATATAAAATTAGAAAATTCACTGTTAACTACTGTAAACATACTTTTAAACTATCGAGTGATATATCAAATGAAAGGTATTTGCATGTAGAATACAACTTTGATATCCAAAGAGATATTTAAATTGATTTCACTGAAATATTTTCATATTAATATTGAAAATAATATTTTCCTCTCTTGAATAACAATATTTTAAAAATTTTAACACATACAGCTACAACATACAGCTACATCATACATCATTTGAAAGCTTATTATCTCTACTACAAGAAAATTGACAATGTTGAACTGTCAAGTAGGGCCATAGCCCCTAATTTGCATAATTTACAAGGGTATCCAATTTGCATAAATGCAATATAAAATTACAAATTCATTGTTTACTACTCTAAACACACTTTTAAACTATCGAGTGATATATCAAATGAAAGGTATTTACATGTAGAATACGAAATAGATATCGAAAGAGATATTTCAATTGGTTTCACTGAAATATTTTCATATTTATATTGAAAAAATATTTTCCCCTTTTGAATAACATACAGCCACATCATACAGCCACATCATACGTCATTTTAAAGCTTATTATCTCTAATTCAAGAAAATTGACAATGTTGAACTATCAAGTAAGGCCATATCCCTAAATTTGCATAATTTACACAGGTAAGCAATTTGCATAAATGCAATATAAAATTAGAAAATTCATTAACTATTCTAAACATACTTTTAAACTATCGAGTGATATATCAAATGAAAAGTATTTGCATGTAAAAAACGAAATTGACATCAAAAGAGATATACAAAGTGGTTTTACTGAAATATTTTCATATTTGTAGTGAAAAAAGTTATTTTCCCCTTTTGAATAACGGTATTTTAAAAATTTTAACAGCAGTATCAATGCAACCACATGCATTATGATGTGCAAAAAGAGCATAGAACATGGAGAACTAACGTCTGAAATGAGATCTGAAAATTAATATTTTGTTTGTTTAATGTATGTTTCAAAACATATGAATAGCTATTCTTGTCTGCATTATTATCCGATACCGATAGCTTTTATAGGCCAGAGAGTGTTTCTCCAAACATGCGCGCCCTTTGTATGGAGTATAATATACCCATTCACAGCATTTGAAAACCTTTTAATGTTACTCAAGTATACCAACATTTTCTTGTATATATATATATATATATATATATATATATATATATATATATATATATATATATATATATATATATATATATATATATATATATATATATATATATATATATATTGATTTTTAACATATATGGTTAATGATTTGAACGCCGGCATTTTTTCGTAAAGATGTGTTGGGAAAATATCACCAATTACTATTAAGTCCAAACATAAAGAAAGATCCCCATGAACGACACTATTGTAGTTGTTGAAAAGTAACTATGTAGCCGAAACAATGTGTGAGAGTAAGCTGTAGTCAAAGTTATGGCATGATTCATGATCCAAGTCATTCATGGCGATACAGTGTCATGCATTTCCAGTACATCTAGTACTTCTACAAATTCATCTTCCTCTTCTTAAACAGTTTTGTCATGAGTAAAATGGTTGCCACAGTGTCAGCTGCCTTGTGCATGGAAGATTAATTTGACAGCAGACACAACTGATGACATGTAATAAGAGAAAGCAAACTCCACACATCGTTCATATCTTTTAGTTGTTTGAATTTTGTGTATGTTATGTTAGGCTGTTTTGTGTACAGTGTTGATTTGCCATGGCGAGACGTACCCCTAATCCACGTATCCTGCCCTGAACCCGCACTGGAGTGGAAAGACTACTGTGACACTGCGATCCTCTGATGCTACCTTTCGAGAATAGAGTTGTCTTCATCAGTCGCTTAAAATTCATTTTCGGTTGGTGAAACGTGTGCACTACTTGACCACGTTGTTTCACTGAAGTTAATTTTACTCAAGTAAGGAAGCTAGAATGTCTACCGTTTCAGTCTGGCTGTGTTTGTGGATGCTCATGTCAATCGGAGATCGAGCTGTTGTAGGTTTTGTTTGGCATAGGTGTAACGCTTATATTTCTGTTTCATATGTATGTGATTAGGCTACGTTCACAAATAATGGTGGTGAGGGGCGGAGGAATTCGGGGTGGAATCGAAATTTTGAGGGATAGTAGAGGAGCACTTGAAAGTTTTGATCTGCCTATAGGGGACCTGAAAATGTTTTGGTTCCCTTTTACTTTTTGCGATTCCAAGGTTTCGAAGGCAATTCAATGAAAATCGAATAACAATTAAATGTCATCCGATTGTTCTAAAGTTAGTAATAATCAAACAAGATCTAGAATTACTTTTACTTTTTATTTTTACTTCATTACTTTTATCTCGAAAAAATCTTGTATTTTGTATCGTATTGTTGTGTCATAATTTTTCTTATGTATCGTAATGTTTCGCCTTTAACAAATCCTTGAATGTTGCCGTTTGATTGCATGAACTGGAATCTGGTATCTGTTGGTTTTGTGTGTGTGTTCTTAAGTCGAGAATGTTAATTTGTTGCATCGATGACCTTCACAGATAATGAGGTCTAAAGATGTGGGATTTTTTTGAGAAGAGCTTTCGAAAATTTCAGAGTAGGATGCATTTTTTATGTTTGATATGAATTTATTAAGCTCGTGTTGGGTTCCAATGAAAATCATACATAGTCTCTGAATCTCAGTCAGAGCGATATTTGTTCTGTGTGTTGCTGAATTATTCTTATTTTGTATATATTTTATTCTTATTTTGCATAATGTGGGCATTATTCGTATTTACTGCACAATTTTATGAATATTAAAAATAAGTCAAGATATTCGCGATTTAAATAAAAATATTCAATAAGAATATTTTAGATACGTGTTTGGAATTCATAGTTCTATTCTACATGCCAATACCTTTCATTTGATATATCACTCGATAGTTTAAAAGCAAGTGTAGAGTACATAACAATGGATTTTTATAATTTTATATCGGACTCATGCAAATTAGGTACCCGTGTGCATTATGCAAATTAAAGAATTACGGCTCTATTTTGCAGCTGCATATCGTCAATTTTCGTGAAGCAGAGGTAATAGGCTTTCAAGTGACGTATAATGTGGCTGTATGATGTAGTTGTATGTGTTAAAATTATTAAAATATCGTTATTCAAAAGGGGAAAATATATTTTTCGATATAATTATGAAAACATTTCAATAAAATCATTTTAATATCTCTTTGGGTATCTATTTTGTATTCTACATGCAAATACCTTTCATTTGATATATCACTCGATAGTTTAAAGTATGCTTAGAGTAGTTAATAAATTCCTAATTTTATATCACATTTCTGTAATTTGCGTACCCATGTGAATTATGCAAATTGGGAGCTACGGCCGTACTTGACAGCTCAACATTGTCAATTTTCTTGAAGTACAGATAATAAGCTTTCAAATGACGTATGATGTGGCTGTATGATGTGGCTGTATGTATTAATTTTTTTAAAATATTGTTATTCAAAAGGGGAAAATATTTTTTGAATATAAATATGAAAATATTTCAGTGAAATCAATTTGAATATCTCTTTGGATATCAAAGTTATATTTTACATGCAAATACCTTTCATTTGATATATCACTCGATAGTTTAAAAGTATGTTTACAGTAGTTAACAGTAAATTTCTTATTTTACATCGCATTTATGCAAATTGGGTACCCGTGTAAATTATGCAAATTAGGGGCTATGGCCATACTTGACAGCTCAACATTGTCCATTTTCATAAAGTAGAGATAATAAGCTTTCAAATGACGTATGATGTGGCTGTATGATGTGGCTGCATGTGTTAAAATTTTTAAAATATTGTTATTCAAAAGGGGAAAATAATTTTTTCACAATAAATATGGAAATATTTCAGTGAAATCAATTTAAATATCTCTTTGGATATTCATGTTGTATTCTACATGCAAATACCTTTCATTTGATATATCACTCGATAGTTTAAAAGTATATTTAGAGTAGTTAACAATGAAATTTCTAATTTTATTTCGCATTTATGCAAATTTGGTACCCTGTGAATTATGCAAATTAGGAGGGTAGGGCCCTACTTGGCAGCTCCACATCGTCAATTTTCTTAAAGTAGAGACAATAAGCTTTCAAATGACGTATGATGTGGGCGTATGTAAGGTGGGTACATTAAGTGTGAAAAATAGGTGAGTCTGCCGCTCGCCTATTGTCAAGGGACAGACTTTTGTGCAATCCCCTGTGGAAGGAGTCACGACTCCGCAATACTCAGTGCGCAGTAATTTTGGAACAGATTCAAAGGTCAGCCGGGCTCAAATGAAATCGGATTCGTGACTTGAGCGTAGAAGCGTAGAAGTTAGGATGCAGCCTTTAGGTAAATCAGGTCACACATATAAACAGGAACAATACCATAGAGTACAAGTCTGGCTGCAGCAGCTTTTGTTGGTTTGATGCCGCAAGCAATGTTGACTTATCAAATAAGTGCACTATCGACTTCCCCTAATAATTTGAAAACGTCTCGTTCAGGAAGTTTGATCAGACATTTCGATGAACAAAAATAGACGACAAAAAACAGAAAATGCCAAGAAATAATTTGATGACACAGCCTTAGGAAGATATTAGGCAGTCTATTGATGGACATGGAATTTTGACTTTTCTTGGATCAAAACATTGTATTTGTCTGCGCAATAAAACCGATGTTACAGCATTACGAATAATCAAACACTCTATTATGAGTCTTGTAAGGAAGAAAATCCATATGTTTTGAATCAATGACTGATTTATTGAGAGCAGCTGCAGCAAACGATTGTTTAGTATATAGCGTTTTATTTAAAGTAAAGCTTGCTTCTTTTCAAAACGTAACAGAACGATTCGGTTGAGTAAGTGAACTCTGACGTCAAACCGCAACAGTGACGGGAAGCTTATTCATGACCAATCGTTAAGCCGCCTTGTGAAGCTGGCATCCAAAAGTTACTACAAAACCATTGGTTTAGACTTTTACATTTTTTGTTTCGCTGTTGTTTTGAATTTTCAGTTTTAACCTGTTGTGTTTCAGTTTTGTTTCGACTTTTTAGTTTAATTACACTGCAAAACAAAATGACACATCTCAATTTTATTAAGCTAAAAAATTCCTCTGTGCATTCAACGTGGATGGCAGCCGACATAACAGTCGTGTGACTCTAAGTCCATCGATCGCAATTTCACTTTATTGCTTAATGCTTAAGGGGAGACCCACTTTAGCAGACACTTATCTTACATGATTTTTCACCATTGAAATGAATCTTTAACCCGACATGTACCGGGAGTATATCCTTGGGTAGCTTGACAATTGAAGATCATAAGAAAACTGTGAGAATATTCCAAAACCTGTGTGCGTGTGTTTGTTTTGCTCATAAATGTGTGTTTTAGAGTTTTTTTCACTTAAAAAAGTGTAAGTACGACAGGGTGATTGCATATTTGTGAGCCGTTTTCTGCAATCGATAACAGGGTTAGGTGTTTAAAAAACAGTGTCTTGGATTTTTGATACTCCACTTATGCACATTTAGCCTTGGAAGTCAATTGGAACAAAATAGTTGTACATATATTTAGGGACTCGTCAGTTTCTTCGGCCTGGTTGGGGCCGGTGGATTATTCCTGCCGACGTCAAAACGTGACTGACCCCTACCAATCATACCAACTTTGGGAAACAGGGTGACCCCCTGGATGCAACGAAGGTAAAAACAAAAGGTTGTCAAGAATATATTATATATATATATATATATATATATATATATATATATATATATATATATATATAAATATATATAATATATATATATATATTCTCATATATATATTCTCATATATATAAATTTTATATATAATAACATCATATATATATATATATATATATATATATATATATATATATATGTAATAACATTCAGTTATTCTGTGTTTTAATGAAATTAGCACGATTGGAACTAATGTGGGATGATTGGATGATGAAGTAATGTCGATCTAATCTACAAATGCTATCTATTCTGCTTGTCTTTTTATATTACACAGTTGTTTTTGTGAGTAATTTGCGATATTGCAATATTCGGATATATTGCACCTAGCACTTTTGAGAAATTTGCAAAATATGACAATCCAATCATTCCAAATTAGTTCCAATCGTGTTAATATTGTTGTCATGTCACGTTGTAAGATAGGAGCTTAAAAGTGTCAATTCTAAAATTTGAATATGGCATTTTGAATGAGCTGTGAATGTATTCCATACTTTTTATGCATAATCAGACGTCGCGAACTGTTATTAGAAAAATGTGATCGTGAAATTGTAGTGCATGTTGTTTTCTAATACTGAATTCTCATAGCGAAAACAGAAAAGTATCAGGAACTTGTCAATGACATGCTCTTCACATGAACTGAAGCTTTCATAATGATTCACTGTGCAAAACAGACTTTCAATTTACAGATGTCAAGATATTTATGACATATATCTCCGATATATTAAAGTACTGCGCCTATTAAATATCAAGACATCTCTGATATACGAAAGTCATGCAGCTGAAGGGCACGCTGAAAAATGTGTCTGATATTTTAAATAAACGCGCCCGAAGCGCTCGCCGAAAATTTTAAACATACAGATATCTCTGATATATATATGTCTGATATATTAAAGTTTCGGGCTTGGAGGAAGCTCTGAAAAATATGTTTTATTATTAAAGTTACGCGCCCGAAGGGCGTGTTACAACCGATAACGTAATAACTAACCGATAACGTATCCAACCCGATAACGTAGTAAAATATTGATCTACCAATCGATTGACATTTCTATCGATTGAATGAATTGATCGATTGTTCGGCTAATAGAACGATTGATAAATCTATATATGTATATATAGATTTATAATCCATATATATGTATATGTAGATATATTTATATATTTCGATGGATAGATAGATCGATCGACGGATAGTTAGAAGGATAGTGTATCAAATAAATCCATAATGTATACAAGTGAACAATAACGTATCAAATCAACTGATGACGTATTAAATCAACCAACTATGTATCAAATCAACCAATAACCTGGCCAAATCAAAGAGGAAATATTCCAATCAACTGATAATGCATCAAGTCAACAAATAAATTATTAATCGAACAATAAAGAATTAATAAACGGAACTTAACTGAATATAAATGGGTGTTGTATCTTTCGTTTTTTTCACAAATCAACCAGTTACACCTTCAGAGTTACATATACTTTGAGTATACTGTTTCCGTGATATTACTCAGACATCACGAATCGAATTACATCAATTTGGGAAATGCAAACTAAGTATTCCTGCAGGATGAATGAAAGATACAACACACGTGTGAGTGTCTTTATAGACACACTTTCTAAGTTGGGAGGACTTTGGAAAAAGACTTAAGTTTTCAACATGACCGATTATAAAATTTTGCTACTTACAACGTCAGTACATCAAAATGACAATAAGTCTTTGCAATTTAATTCTCATCCTGGGACTGAATCACAGGTAAATCTTTACTCATTGATCAATTGAATTACGTTAATAAAAAAATTCATTAACTTTCCTGGTCAACAGATTCTGTAGACAACATATCGCTTTTTCTTTCCTTTGTATCCTTTCTGTCGTGATATACGTCAAATCACGTCTTATTTTAAGTAGGATTACGAAGACATCGCAAAATTATTGAGAAGTCGTACAAAGTATAGTGCTGATAGAAAAAACGCTTAGGCCAATAAAAACAAAAAGTTTGTTTCTCATCCTCGCTCACGTCAATCGAGACCCGCCGCGTCATGAGAAAATAAAATGAAAAAAAAATAACAAAAACAAAAATACGTGACGACAGTGCATAACACAGTGCTGTATAAAACAGAATTGTAAACAAAATAACTGACACTAACATTCCATTAAGAACTGTGCATATATATTACCGTTATATCAAGCTGTCAAAACTGTGCACTGCTGCACTAAAAGTCAAACCACAGAACTAATGTTTTACAAAAATACTAAAGCAACACTGCTGTACATTTATCTCTGCGTGCATTTCTAGGTCGTTTTCTTTTTTGGGGCGCGCTTGTTGGTTGAAGAGCATAAAAACTGAGAAGAAAAAAGCGCGTCACCCCTTCATTTTTGCGATACGTCTAGGATGAGAAACAAACTTTTTATTTTTCTTGGCCTTACTGGAGTGTACTCAGACATTTATATTAGGTTCATGCATATTAATCACTGCTGATATGCTTGCCCTTTTCAAATACACCCGATGGAGATTTTCGATAACATGAAAAATCGTCGACTGTACGAATAAGTCTTTAATATTCTTTGGTCAATCAATAACACGCAGTTACTTCTATCGGAGACGTATCCAATATGTGTGCGAAATTTGCGATGTTGGCTGTCAGTGATTGCGGTATTGCAATCTGTCTGCTGGAGCCAAAATACAGTCCCGAAGGAGAAAGGTCTTCCTTATTGTAGCTCGTCCGATTACATTGTTAAAAAATGTTTTGAGATAATCACATTTGTATGCTAAGCAAAGTATTCCCAGGACTTGCATGTATAACTTTTGTTGCAGCACGAACGACTAACTTGATCTAAATGTTGCTACACTACTGGAATGGGTTTGGAAAGTCGTTTCTAATCTTGTTATTATAACCATACTTTCTGTCTGAATTGTAGACGAAACATACACATAATAGTTTTCTTTCTCGGTAAGGTTCTCTGTGTAAACCAACAGCCGTTCATTCCCCTGCCTTTTTTCACCAGTACTTATGTTATCTCTTTGAATTTTACCAACCTAGAACTAAACTGTATAGCTACTATAGCAAGACTAGAAACAACTTCCCAAACCTATTCCATTAGTTTGACAGCATTCAGATCAACTTAGTCATTCGTACTACCATGAAAACAGTCGAAACATGATTGATTTGCTGCAAAAATTTGAGTATGAGAAAATGTGATAACAAATCGATCTATAGATCTATCTATCTATCTATTGACCAATTTATCGAATTGATTGATTCATTTATCGATTAATTGATCTATCTTCCTATCTAATTGATAGATCTTTTTGCCGTTGTCTTCCTTCCTTTTTTAATTTACGATATTTTTTCTGCTGCTCTAATTTATTTTGCTTACTTAAGTCATGTTTGAAAGAGAACATAATTAACTAGTATATTCGGGCATAGGTCTTGATATGCACTGTGACATCGTTTGAAATTAATGTAGACCTTGTGATGTACTCCTCCCGTTGGGCGAAGCTGCAAGTTGCAACTTAACAGTTGTTTCGCTTCAAGATCATTTTAAAGAGTTTCAACAATCATAACCCGATAACGCGATATTTTGCGATATAGAAAAACGTGTAGCGAGATGTTGCGATAGGAAAACTTGTTGTGCGATTTTTATGCACGGTAATCGAAAAACAGCCAAACCCCTCCCTCGTAAATACAGAAGTTGCGTTGACCGTGAGCGTGTTTTAATTATCCACGGCCCCGAAATGCGTCATGAATTAATTGCTACAGCTTCGTCCGTTCTGCATTTAACTTGTCAACAGCCCAACTAAACGATTCGTTGAAGCTTGATACATTTTGAGAGAGAGAAAGTCATTTCAGTTGAAAAATAGGAGACGATAAAGAATCGGTGTGACACCTGTGATGCTTTGATTTGATTTGATTTTTTTTGTTTGGCACTTTAACAAATCCATACAACACACAAAAAAGAAGAAAGACAAACGCGAAAGTGCTTGGATAACACAGAAAAGTTAAAAACGTATTTCCAATGTTGTCCCACATGCTAACTTGTGTAGTAAAATAATGAAGGTGATAACATAAAGGCGCCCTACCTTGCCCAACCTGGCTCCGCTGATTCGTAAATCTATACAACAGCCGATGCAATCAAAAACTGAAGAAGGACAAGCACGAGACGGGAGTCTATGCTCGTTGATTAGCAAGCAAGAAACTGAAGCTGCGCTTTTGCTTACCACAGATTTAGCACCTCATAACTGTACGTCAAGCACTGTCACGATACAAGACAGCATATATGGCATATAATGAGTTTGCACTTTTGGTCAGTATCGATGTTCATGACGTCACTTTATAGATAGTCACAGCGAAACTCCCTAGGGTCAAGATATGAAACATGTTTGAGCAGACGCATGATTGTCGGTCGTGAAATGCGTGACGTCATAGACACACAGATTAACACTGTATGTTTTTGAAATGATTCAGCTACTCCAAATTTGCTCAAAATCCCCTGAAATTTTACATAGTGATACTTGATATACTCCTTGACAGTCCCGGGCATGGATTTTGTCGACTGTGAAAAAAAACACTTTTGAAATGACAAATATCTACTTTGTAATTTCGAACATTTTTCAATCCTATTCTTTCCATGGCACAAAAAATGCAGGAGAAAATGTCTAAAACGCATGTTCAACCTTATTATCTAGGCGGTGTCTAAAATTCTGCCGAAATTCATTTAAATAGATGGAAAATTGGCCGACTTGAATGCTTTCAAACATTTGCACAAAGAGCAGAAGGCAATAGTGCCTAGAAACTATATAATGATGTCACGTGCAAAAGTGCGCATTTGGAACACTGCCAGCCTTAACAATCGCACGCGCATTGAATCCTTCTGTATCACCTTAAAAGGTGTGCAAGTATTCACATCAAAAGAATAGAAAAGTTACTTCATGGGCAAAATCATAGCATTGTCTTGTCTGCCCCTGAACTAAAATATGCATGGGCTACCAGCCATTGTCACCGGGATACCAACTTCAGAAAAATGGTAGCCCAAGTGGACTACCAGGGAAGAAAGTGAATTTCGAGCCCTGCATAGAGTGCAGCAACATGGAAGTATTGAAAATTGGAAGGGGTAGCTGATTTGCTATTTTGAAATATTCCGTAGTGAGTGTTAATGATATACAGGTACAGCCAATCAACAGTAAATAAGTTTTATGAGAGCCACCATTACTAGAATAACAAAGAGGGAAATGAAATGAGGAACTTGTCCCTCACTTTATGGATTTAAGAATTAAAATTTAAAATCAACTCTCAGCAGAAGGATATATGTGCTAGTGACAGCCATCCTGCAAGGCAAATATGTAAATTTACTGACTGGTTTACACTAAGTCCGGCAATCGGATTATTCAAACTTCAAGTCATTTTCAGTCATTGGATCACCATTTCTATTGCAGTAATATTGCAGTTGTGGCAGTTATCTGACAGCATCTGGTAGGGCCATGATGACCCCCAGAAGATCCCATAAGTACATGTAGTACAGTTCTATGAAGGAGCCTAGTCAGTATGCCTACCATTCACAGCTTACAAATATGTACCTGTACATATACGGTGTTACATGTAAATGTGCATGCGCAGCAATGTGAAAGGGTCAGTTCTGTACACTGGTGCTGTATCTTTTGATGATTTTTTTAATTATTTTTGTATTTTATGTCAACTGCACCTGCCCTGCTTTTTCTTGTTTGAATTCCCCAATCATATGGAGAAACTGGTACACAGTACATTGAGCTTGGTCTGTACAGTGTAGGCATGTAAATTGCCCGATTGTTGTTGTTGACAAGTGAATTCTGGTCTACTAGTATTAGAATTCAATTCAATTGTAGACAAAAGCAGTGCATTTTAATCATATAGATGCTGTGTTGATAAGCTAAAGGCTTAGTGTTTCAAGGGTTCTGTGATTACAACAAGAAGTTGCAATGGACTTCCAGCTAACATTATCACATTATTATTAAATATCATCTAAGTTTACAGTTAGATGGATATGATTTTTGATACTTTCACAAATTCACTATGTCGCATTAAAGTCTTTACTTCACTAAGTTATCTATTGACCAGAAATAGTGTCAATGACAGGTACTCCTGCTAAAAGTCAAATTTCAATGCTGTAGGAATACTTCACTATATGTTAGGTAAGAAATAATTGTATTTCCGGTGACCCAACCTACATGTACATGTACTTTTACCCCAAGGTTTTTGAATTTTTAGTTTTTTTTATCAGTCACACACCCAATTAAAAATTTTTAAAAATCAAAAATGTTCCTGATGGTACCTGCATGTACCCAATTTCCTGAAGGCATGTTGTTAATTGAAAGAAACAATGTTTTTCACGCTTATCTATACCATGAAATGAGTTCTTAAGCAGAGTCTACATGAAAAGTGTTATTGCAATTTTTTTTTATGTTTGGCTTCATTTTGCTCTTGATTGACAAAACTACACGCTGCATGTAGTACATGTGGCTTACTGCTACAGCTAATATTCTCCGATTCTCTCTGATATGGCAAATGAAGCTCATTACATTTAGGAGCAGGTGGCACACATGTAGCTACATTAGTGTCAATTTTTGTACACAAATTCACATGTACATTGTGTACTGTATGCCACTACTGCACCTTTGAAAATGTGTATATTCACAGAACCTTTAATACATGACCTACAACATGTTTTGTTAGTAAAATGGTTGTAGTTAAAAAACTGGTCATAAGTATAGACTTCCAATAGCCTCTTTCAACACTTTGTTCTACCAGAGAAATGCAAACCCATTGGTTGTCAGATTTTCTCACTTCCAAACTTGTATTTAGGAGAAGATAAAGCAGCGTGAAGTCAATTTTAAGGACGTCCATTTGTACATGTATTCATTATCAATTGTCCCTCAATACAAGTACATGTACATCACAGTCTTACTGTAGTAATATAGAATCAGATATCCATGAAAAGAGTTGCAGCTTCACAATAAAAAACATGGAGATATAAATAAAGTGATTGCATTGGTATATTTATGACTTTTCTACTCCCCACCCAAAACTAATTACCCAAAATGCCTTTCTCTACTTCGTTTTGCATCCTTTGAGATGATCTCATTCTTAATCAGTAAAAGTTTTGACATGATTGTTACAGTATCATCATTTCCCACTTCTGCGGATATTTCATCAAAATTCATAAAGACTTCCTGTCACAGGAGGAAAAAGTCTTCCTTACAACAGGAGGAAAAAAAACTATAGCAGATGCAACGTACAATAGAGTACATGCATGTAAAATATCTGTACAAAATCATTCAGAGAGAGTACATGAAAACAAACAAGAATATCCCGGGAAACAAAAAGTAATTATTGTTGCGAAAAACAACTATCGACACCTTTGATCTTCCCTTGAGACTACCGTACATGTACTTGTGGTTTCTCTACATGTACATGTACATGTGTGAGTAATGTTTACATTTGTATCTTAACATACCTTGCGCTTTCTTATCAACTCACAATAATGTCATTGTGTGTTGTGGGGAATCCTCTTTCTATTTGTCCCTATCATGCAATCAAGACCCATTTCATTCAGACTACGGCTTTAGGTGAAGGTGACTCAGAGGTTCATGTAAAGCTTTAACATCTGACACATTGTAAGACTCCTTCACTACAGACAATGGTTTGGCTGTTGACGTTGCCAGCTGAGCACTGCATAGGTTGCAAAGGTACATCACGTTCCTGGTGGAGGGTCTTTCGGTACATCTAAATAGGTTGAAGTGTTGTGAAATGATTGAACTCACAATTGTTCATTGCAAAATTGGAACATGAAGCACAGAACTCATCACTGTTTGATGAAATTGATCATATTTGGCGATTGTTGTAAGACAGTATTTCATATGGCATGTGGCACCATTGACTGAAAGCGGTTCTATTTTACCTTTCATATTGTGTGAATATTTTATTAATATCATGTAAATTTGTTTTCATTCATTCAGGACAGTTTGCAGATGAGTCATTTACCGTGTGCAGAGATGACAACCAGAAACTCCGAGCATTTTCCAACGTTTGTCTTCATCATGCGATGCCAGTGGCAAAGGGTGAAGGCAAACTGACCCACTTTGAATGTCCGTACCACGGTTGGACCTACGCTTTGGATGGCAGGCTGACCAAGGCGAGGAAACTCAGGGGGATCCAGGACTTCAAGGCTAAAGACTTTGGACTCATTCCAATGCCAGTGACATATTAGGGTGCTCTGGTGTTGGTTCGCTTGGTACCTGGCCAAGAGGATGCACACACGGAAATTGAACATCTGAAACCTATCACTGATATGTTGACCGAATCTGGATACGTTCCAAAGAAATATGGATGGATTTCTCCGAAGAAAGACGTCCCCAATTAAAAGTAACTCGAGTTTCTATGATTTTTAGTACCGTAAAGATGATCCTCGGCAATGAGGATTTTTCCACGCAGACTGTGGATGTCAAAACTGACAATGCATATATATTATGCTGTTGAGAGAGTTGGAAGATGGCCAACGTACACACACATCTACCAAAACTTCATGGTCAGTCAATATGTTCCTGGTTTGAAACCAATATCGTTGTACCGAAGGGGCACGACACCGCTTAGTTCGTCTACGATTTCTTCCTTGAAAACTCCCTGATTGATAAATTCTCCGACAAAGAACTAGAAGATTACGTCAATGACAGCATCGTACCAGCAAGTCAAGTCCATTCGGAGGACACAGACTTGTGTGAAGGCGTGCAAGCCGGGATGAATTCTATTGTCTACGATGTCGGAAGATATGCACCGAGAATAGAATTTCCCCAGCATCTATTTGCATCAAACTTGCGAACGATCTGAGAACTTATTTTGAAAAAAAGCTCAGAGACTTGAAACACTTCTTCCATGTTTTTCTTGTGCTAGTGAACTGAAGCTGCTCTCCCTAAGGAATCATGGTTCACAATGGACTGATTGAATATTTCCAAATTTGATGAACTTTGGCTTCAAACAGTGTAGTTTCATGTGATTTGACATCATCCGTTCAATTCTCATCACGCAGTAGAATTAATGTCTGGGTGTTTTTACAATACCAGGATTACATTTACTGTTATTCTTTAATTGTTTTGAAATTGAACTTGAAATGCTTTTGAGATTCCAATCCATAGGCAAAAACTGGATTTCAGTGAAATTCAACCTGAGTTTTTCAACAAGAGTGTTTGAAATTATTTTGACGATTTTCTAACAGTGAACCATAAACATTTTGTAGAATTGTTGAATTTCTATGTATATGAGATATTTTTTTGCAAAACAGAAAAAACTTACCTGCAATCTTTCAAATGTGTTAAATAGATATATCGAGAACATTAAATTGTAACTGTGATAAAACAATGAATGACCAATTCAAATATTTCAGCATTGCGAGCACTCACATTTCTTTATAACAATACAAAATAAAATGATTATCAGTTATATCAGGGAATGTTGAATATGTCATAAAATAAGAATTAACTGTCAGATCTCTGCACTTGCATCAAATGTAATTCCAAAACAAGGGTCATAATTGGCGTAGGCAGACTTTCAAGAACTTGTCATGATAGATTGTCATATGACAGACATAAATGAAGGCAGAGCAAAACTATTAACTTTTTATAGTGCATAGAAAGTTAAAATATGATACGTATTTCGGTCCTATACATGGTAACAGCGCTGGATAATCAAATATTGCATGAATATTTGTCGTTCTTTTCAGTTTATTGCCGTCGAAGTTGAAAACGGACAATGACAATGAATGTAATTATAGTTTGATGAAAGCTGAATGGCTGTACCTATAACTGTATTATAGAGTACTTTGTTTTAATCCGATTTCTGGTAAATTCCCAAAATCACGCCGAAATATCCTAAGTTTAACTTGAATGCCAACAAAGCCTCATGTATTTGCTGCATTGATCTTGCTGCATATCCTTGGTCATGACACTTGGCCAAATTCACGAAATGTACTTCCACAGTCTACGCTGGTCAACTAAGTGCTTACGCCAATCAGGTTTATACGCAATATTGGGTTGAGTGTTTTAAGTTCAGCAATAACAAGTTAATTTGCCGTTCAGTTTTCTTCAGGTCAAAGTGAGCATGTAACAACAATGTAACTCTAAAGGGTTCAGATTGACGTGGTATTTGTATTAAAGGGACATTATTTGTATCTTTTGACTTTTTTTTTCATTTTTTCGATGACTGAAATCCCCGGTCAAATCAATGGGAGACCTAAATTGTGACTATGGACGGCTTCAAGGATATGTAAAACCACCTTCTTGCTCTTTACGGCAAGGTTCAATGTTGGTAAGGGCGTCCGCGCGATTTGAACCAACTGCCATGATTGAACCCCTGCACATGACCAATATCACTACGCATACGTCAACCATCAAAGTACAGCTGTAGCGTGAAAGGCTTATATATCGAGGAGTACACGGCGCATAAACAAATGCACGTATCACAAACTACTGTCAAATAGTGAAACTGAGCAGGGCATTTGCTCGTAAGTTTGATTTTAGTATCGATGACACGGACTGTGAAAAAAATAAAACCATAGACGCAATTGGGTCAATGGTAAAACTAAAACGATGTCAGATTGCTGTGGTGATAGTGAAACAGGTACAGAGTAATGCATTTCCTGTGCATTTGATCGTTAGCAAATCTTCGTCAACTTTTAAAATTTTTAGGGCATTTTCTTGCCATTACGTTGGTTCGATCGTTTTACAAACACGACATGATCACTTGTTGAACCTGGAAACATCGCACTCGGACTGAACACTGCACGTTGTGTAGCATCGGTGACATTGTGACACAGCGCCGGGCGAGTACTGTCATTGATACTGCTCGCGATTGGAGTCACTTCTCGACACACGAGATCTGTTTGAATGTTGTTATTCTCTGTGCATCGTGTAATTATTTGTATCAGTTGAATCGCATTTCGAACCAAAAGTGAGTACATCGCAATGACAGTTGAGTGCAGCTGAGCACATCGTGTACCTAAAGCCCTGCGTATACGGCCTCCACGCCGTGTAACGCCGGGAACACACAGACCTGTACGCAGGGCTAATCGTGTACCCAGGCGATGTGGATGTGCTTGAAAACGAAACTCAATGCAAGTTTGGATTAAAAATGGGTTGTTTTTTGGTGGAGAAACAGCACGCCGCAACCGAGGTACTGCCAGCGGTTTGGCACAGCCCTGCCACGCAGAGTTAGCTTTCACCCTACAATGTACATAATGTACGTGTCAGTCGCCAAATAGCCTAGATTCCTTTTCCGTCCGCTTGCCCCCGTAACTCCGTCCCCACTACGGTAGTGGGGACGGAGATACGGAGGCAAGCGGACGGAAAAGGAATCTAGGCTAGTCGCCAAAGTACATTGCTCAATTTCGCGATCACGCTGACAATAACGTGACTGTCTACTGAAGTTAAATATCCCTTCATTTTACTCTGTTAACTTTTCACATTTCTATGCCCAAAGACTTTGGGCAAGTCTACATATGCATATGGAGGAACAAACGAGATGAAAAAGATCCGCAATTATAGGCCTTGTCGTCGTCAGCTGGTACTGGTAGGCATTTGAAATGGCCATTCTAAATGTGCTCTGTAGCAGCAAAGAATGGTGTATCTAAGAGCAGGATTGGCCGTCAAGATCTCCATAAGAAAACTGACCGTCAAAATGTAACTGAGCAAACGGGACCGGTAATAGGGAATCCCGAAACTGCAATACTGCGCTTTCGACTGTCACTTCTTGTGGTTTATTTTTTTACACACATATGCTTACAGCGGCCTAGATCGCAGTTAGCAGTGTGGTCTGATCGCAGGTCAACCTGCCAACTCTGAGGTTAACAGTACCCTCCATTAACCTCAGACCCAAGATTTCTCTATACGGTGTACGCAAACGGGATGTAAGTTGTCTATGGTCGACCCTTTTGTAGACATCTTTCAGTAAGTCGAATAACATTATCAACTGCTTGTTTGCAACAATATGAGGTCAAAAGATACAAATAATGTCCCTTTAAGGGCCATGTCGAAGAAAGCATGCATTCAGTTGTCACGTCACCCTACGCTTTGTTTAATTCCCGTCACAAATGCTGATACGAGAGTCACCCTGGTTGGTACACGCTCAGAGAATCCGAAGACAGCGTCGCTTGTGTGAAGCACGAACAAGATCTCTTAACCTGTCAAAATCCCTTTTCTGAGAATACTAAAAAAATTGAAAACAGAGAAGATTCTCCATAAAATAGCATATGACGTAATCTTTCCATAACTAGAGTACAATTGCATATAAAATACTTATGGTTAACATCTTGGACTGGCAAGTCTACGCAGGCTTGCCATACCTTAAATTATACCTAAAGAGTGAAAATACCGAGTTCTCGGTATGCTTTGAATGAAGTTTGTGTCCAGGTTGCAGGCAAAAACGTTAAGCGTAGTCCTGGCATTTTTATACTGCCGATATCTAATAATTTATAGTAAAGAACTCGATGCAAAAATATTGATCTTGAGAAATTTCATTGCATATAACATGGCGTATGTTGCTCAAAACCACTTTTCTATTTTTTGCAATGATCCATTCACCTTTCATTGTAATGTTGACCTTGATTAAAATATTGGTAGGGTTCACTTTTAAGCATGACATGCAACTGTATGGTGGGTAAGAAAGAGTGTACACCTATGCAAATGTTTACAAGTCACTCGATATTCTAGCTTCTTGTTCTCGCATTTTCAACATTTCAAAAATCTAATTCCACTCTGGCTTGGTCATATCGTGTGAATTCTTTACATTAAGCGTCTTAAATGCTAAATAACAAAAAGATTACTTGTTATGGAAATAGAATTCTTACGTTTTCAATAAAAGTCATTACAATTGTGCTTATCATGATTTTAATCATTTTTGAATGTCAGTCTTTCCACCACTGTCGCGTAAGAATGAGAATAGACAATTTACAATATATTTATGAATAACAAGTTGTGTACCTTCCTGTTTATTTACGAATTCATGAATATTTTAAGCGTCCACTAGTTTTACTGACGACATCGTGACACTGTGTCTGTGATCTTCAACCCTTTCCTTATTCTAATGCGTGTGGGACTGGCAATGTTTTCGTAGCATTTGTAGTGGTGTATGCACAAGTTGGAGAGGAGATAAGGACTTGTCGGATATGTATAAAGCAGTCAGAAGTGTGGTGTTGAACTCTTTATTTGAAATATCACAGTCAAAATTAATAAAATCAAATAAGGTAAACCGTTGCACAAAAAACCCTCCCTCCCCACCCCAGGGGACTGTTTTCTTCCCCCTGTGTTTATCTCTATGGACCGTTGCAGGGCTGTGGTGGCGGCCCTATAACGCCGGGAACACACAGACCTGTACGCAGAGCTATAGCACCCACAACTCAGTTGCCGCCAACTGGTAAATTAATCAATTTCGCAAAATCGTCATAATACATTGCAAAATCATCACAACATATGACTTTTTGTGCATTTATTGACCCGAAGATGTAAAACAATTACACCAAATTTGAGCAGACGCATGATTGTCGGTCGTGAAATGCGTGACGTCATAGACACACAGATTAACACTGTATGTTTTTGAAATGATTCAGCTACTCCAAATTTGCTCAAAATCCCCTGAAATTTTACATAGTGATACTTGATATACTCCTTGACAGTCCCGGGCATGGATTTGGTCGACTGTGAAAAAAAACACTTTTGAAATGACAAATATCTACTTTGTAATTTCGAACAATTTTCAATCCTATTCTTTCCATGGCACAAAAAATGCAGGAGAAAATGTCTAAAACGCATGTTTAACCTTATTATCTAGGCGGTGTCTAAAATTCTGCCGAAATTCATTTAAATAGATGGAAAATTGGCCGACTTGAATGCTTTCAAACATTTGCACAAGAGCAGAAGGCAATAGTGCCTAGAAACTATATAATGATTTTCACGTGCAAAAGTGCGCATTTGGAACACTGCCAGCCTTAACAATCGCACGCGCATTGAATCCTTCTCTATCGCCTTAAAAGGTGTGCAAGTATTCACATCAAAAGAATAGAAAAGTTACTTCATGGGCAAAATCATAGCATTGTCTTGTCTGCCCCTGAACTAAAATATGCATGGGCTACCAGCCATTGTCACCGGGCTACCAACTTCAGAAAATGGTATCCCAAGTGGACTACCAGGGAAGAAAGTGAATTTCGAGCCCTGCATAGAGTGCAGCAACATGGAAGTATTGAAAATTGTAAGGGGTAGCTGCCTTGCTATTTTGAAATATTCCGTAGTGAGTGTTAATGATATACAGGTACAGCCAATCAACAGTCAATAAGTTTTATGAGAGCCACCATAACTAGAATTACAAAGAGGGAAATGAAATGAAGAAATTGTCCCTCACTTTATGGATTTAAGAATTAAACTTTGAAATTAGCTCTCAGCCGAAGGATATATGTGCTAGTGACAGCCATCCTGCAAGGCAAATATGTAAATTTACTGACTGGTTTACACTAAGTCCTCCAATCGGATTATTCAAACTTCAAGTCATTTTCAGTCATTGGTTCACCATTTGTATTACAGTAATATTGCAGTTGTGGCAGTTATCTGACAGCATCTGGTAGGGCCATGATAACCCCTAGAAGATCCCATAAGTACATGTAGTACAGTTGTATGAAGGAGCCTAATCATTATACCTCACATTCACAGCTTACAAATATGTACCTGTACATATACAGTGTTACATGTAAATGTGCATGCGCAGTAATGTGAAAGGGTCAGTTCTGTACACTGGTGCTGTATCTTTTGATAATTTTTTTTATTATTTTTGTATTTTATGTCAACTGCACATGCCCTGCCTTTTCTTGTTTGAATTCCCCAATCATGTTGAGAAACTGGTACACAGTACATTGAGCTTGGTCTGTACAGTGTAGGCATGTAAATTGCCCGATTTTTGTTGTTCACAAGTGAATTCTGGTCTACTAGTATTAGAATTCAATTCAATTGTAGACAAAGGCAGTGCATTTTAATCATATAGATGCTGTGTTGATAAGCTAAAGGCTTAGTGTTTCAAGGTTCTGTGATTACAACAAGAAGTTGGAATGGACTTCCAGCTAACATTATCACATTATTATTAAATATCATCTAAGTTTACAGTTAGATGGATATGATTTTTGATACTTTCACAAATTCACTATGTCGCATTAAAGTCTTTACTTCACCAAGTTATGTTTTAGATATTGACCAGTAATAGTGTCAATGACAGGTACTCCTGCGAAAAGTCAAATTTCAATGCTGTAGGAATACTTCACTGTATGTTAGGTAAGGAATAATTGTATTTCCGGTGACCCAACCTACATGTACATGTACTTTTACCCCAAGGTTTTTGAATTTTGAATTTTTTTTTATCAGTCACACACCCCATTAAAAATTTTAAAAATCAAAAAGGTTCCTGATGGTACCTGCATATACCCTATTTCCTGAAGGCATGTTGTTAATTGAGAGAAACAATGTTTTTCACTCTTATCTATACCATGAAATGTGTTCCTTAAGCAGGAGTCTACATGAAAAGTGTTATTGCAAATTTTTGTATGTTTGGCTGCATTTTGCTCTTGATTGACAAAACTACACGCTACATGTAGTACATGTGGCTTACTGCTACAGCTATATTCTCCGATTCTCTCTGATATGGCAAATGATGCTCATCACATTTAGGAGCAGGTGGCATACATGTAGCTATGTTTACTGTCAATTTTTATACACAAATTCACATGTACATTGTGTACTGTATGCCACTGCTGCACCTTTGAAATGTGTATATTCACAGAACCTTTAATACATGGACCTACAACATGTTTTGTTAGTAAAATGGTTGTAGTTAAAAAACTGGTCATAAATAGAGACTTCCAATAGCCTCTTTCAACACTTTGTTCTACAAAGAGAAATGCAAATTCATTGGTTGTCAGATTTTCTCACTTCCAAACTTGTATTTAGGAGAAGATAGAGCAGCGTGAAGTCCATTTTAAGGACGTCCATTTGTACATGTATTCATTATCAATTGTCCCTCAATACAAGTACATGTACATCACAGTCATACTGTAGTAATATAGAATCAGATATCCATGAAGAGAGTTGCAGCTTTACAATAAAAAACATGGAGATATAAATAAAGTGATTGCATTGGTATATTCATGACTTTACTACTCCCAATCACAAAACTAATTACCCAAAATGCCTTTCTCTACTTCGTTTTGCATCCTCTGAGATGATCTCATTCTCAATCAGTATTAGTTTTGACATGATTGTAACAGTATCATCATTTCCACTTCTCCAGGTATTTCATTCAAAATTCATAAAGACTTCCTGTCACAGGAGGAAAAAGACTTCCTGACAACAGGAGGAAAAAAACTATAGCAGCTGCGACGTACAATAGAGTACATGCATGTAAAATATCTGTAAAAAAGCATTCAGAGACAGTACATGAAAACAAACAAGAATATCCCGGGAAACAAAAAGTAATTATTGTTGCGAAAAGAACTATCGACACCTTGATCTTCCCTTGAGACTACCGTACATGTACTTGTGGTTTCTCTACATGTACATGTACATGTGTGAGTTATGTTTACATTTGTATCTTAACATACCTTGCGCTTCTTATCAACTCACAATAATGTCATTGTGGTGTTGTGGGGAATCCTCTTTCTATTTGTCCCTGTCATGCAATCAAGACCCATTTTATTCAGACTACGGCTTTACGTGAAGGTGACTCAGTGGTACATGTAAAGCTTTAACATCTGACACATTGAAAGACTCCTTCACTACAGACAAAGGTTTGTCTGTTGACGTTGGCAGCTGAGCACTGCATAGGTTGCAAAGGTATATCACAGTCCTGGTGGAGGGTCTGTGGTAACATCTAAATAGGTTGAAGTGTTGAGAAATAATTGAACTCATAATTGTTCATTGCAAAATTGGAACATGAAACACAGAACTCATCACAGTTTGATCAAGTTGATCATATTTGGCGATTTTTGTAAGACAGTATTTCATATGGCACCATTGACTGAAAGCGGTTCTATTAGGCTTTAATGTTGTGTGAGAATTTTATTAACATCATGTAATTTTTTTTTTATATATTCAGGACAGTTTGCAGGTGAGTCATTTATCGTGTGCAGAGATGACAACCAGAAACTCTGAGCATTTTTCAACGTTTGTCGTCATCATTACATGACAGTGGCAAAGCGTGAAGACAAACTGACGCACTTTGAAAGTCCGTACCACGGTTGGACCTACGCTTTGGATGAAAGGCTGACCAAGGCGAGGAAACTCAGGGGAATCCAGGACTTCAAGGCTAAAGACTTTGGACTCATTCCAATGCCAGTGACATATTAGGCACCTTTGGTGTTGGTTCGCTTGGTACCTGGCCAAGAGGATGCACACACGGAAATTGAACATCTGAAACCTATCACTGATATGTTGACCGAATCTGGATACGTTCCAAAGAAATATGGATTTCTCCGAAGAAAGACGTCCCCAATTAAACGTAACTCGAGTTTCTATGATTTTTAGTACCGTAAAGATGATCCTCGGCAATGAGGATTTTTTCCACGCAGACTGTGGATGTCAAAGCTGACAATGCATATATATTATGCTGTTGAGAGAGTTGGAAGATGGCCAACGTACACACACATCTACCAAAACTTCATGGTCAGTCAATATAGTTCCTGGTTTGAAACCAATATCGTTGTACAGAAGGGGCACGACACCGCGACACCGCTTAGTTCGTCTACGATTTCTTCCTTGAAAACTCTCTGATTGATAAATTCTCCGACAAAGAACTAGAAGATTACGTCAATGACAGCATCGTACCAGCAAGTCAAGTCCATTGGGAGGACACAGACTTTTGTGAAGGCGTGCAAGCCGGGATGAATTCTATTGTCTACGATGTCGGCAGATATGCACAGAGAAGAGAATTTCCCAAGCATATATTCCACGTCAAACTTGCGAAAGATCTGAGAAGTTATTTTGAAAAAAGCTCAGAGACTTGAAACATTTCTTCCATGTTTTTCTTGTGCTAGTGAACTGAAGCTGCTTTCCCCAAGGAATCATGGTTCACAATGGACTGATTGAATATTTTCAAATTTGGTGAACTTTGGCTTCAAACGGTGTAGTTTCATGTGATTTGACATCATCCATTTAATTCTCATCACACAGAAGCATTAATGTCTGGGTGTTTTTACAATACCAGAATTACATTTACTGTTATTCTTTAATTGTTTTGAAATTGAACTTGAAATGCTTTTGAGATTCCAATCCATAGACAGAAAATGGCTTTCAGTGAAATTCAACCTGAGTTTTTCAACAAGAGTGTTTGAAATTATTCTGACGATTTCCTAACAGTGAGCCAAAAGCATATACTTGTAGAGTTGTTGAATTTCTATGTATATGAGATATTTTTGCAAAAAAGAAAAACGTTACTGCAATATTTCAAATGTGTTAAATTGATATATCGAGAACATTAAATTGTAACTGTGATAAAATAATGAATGACCAAATCAAATATTTCAGCATTGCGAGCACTCACGTTTCTTTATAACAATACAAAACAAAATGATTATCAGTCATATCAGGGAATGTTGAAATATGTCATGAAAAAAGAATTGACGGTCAGATCTCTGCACTTGCCTCAAATGAAATTCCAAAACAAGGGTCATAATTGGCGTAGGCAGACTTTCAAGAACTGGTCATGATAGATTGTCATATGAGAGACAAAACTGAAGGCAGGGCAAAACTATTAACTTTTTATAGTGCATAGAAAGTTAAAATATAATACGTATTTCGGTCCTATACATGGTAACAGCGCTGAATGATCAAATATTGCATAAATATTTGTCGTTTTTTTTCAGTTTATTACCGTCGAAGTTGAAAACGGACAATGACAATGAATGTAATTATAGTTGGATGGAAAGCTGAATGGCTGTAACTATTAATGTATTATAGAATACTTTGTTTTAATCCGATTTCTGGAAATTCCCAAAACCACGCCGAAATACCCAAAGTTTAACTTGAATGCCAACAAAGCCTTATGTATTTGCTGCATTGATCTTGCTGCATTTCCTTGGCCGTGACACTTGGCCAAATTCACGAAATGTGCTTCCACAGTCTACGCTGGTCAACCAAGTGCTTACGCCAATCAGGTTTATACGCAATATTGGGTCGAGTGTTTTAAGTTCAGCAATAACAAGTTAATTTGCCGTTCAGTTTTCTTCAGGTCAAAGTGAGCATGTAACAACAATGTAACTCTAAAGGGTTCAGATTGAAGTGGTATTTGTATTAAGGGCCATGTCGAAGAAAGCATGCATTCAGTTGTCACGTCACCCTGCGCTTTGTTTAATTCCCGTCACAAATGTTGATACGAGAGTCACCCTGGTTGGTACACGCTCAGAGAATCCCAAGAGAACGTCGCTTGTGTGGATCACGAACAGGATCTCTTAACCTGTCAAAATACCTTTTCTGAGAATACTAAAAAAATTGGAAACAGAGAAGTTTCTCCATAAAATTGCATATGAAGTCATATCTCTATAATTAGAGTAAAATTGCATATAAAATACTTATGGTTAACATCTTGGACTGGCAAGTCTACGCAGGCTTGCCATACCTTAAATTATACCTAAAAGCGTGGAAATACCGAGTTCTCGGTATGCCCTGAATAAAGTTTGCGTCCAGGTTGCAGGCAAAAACGTTAAGCGTAGTCCTGGCATTTATATCCTGCCGATATCTAATCTAAATAGTAAAGAACTAGATGCAAAAAAGATTGATCTTGAGAATTTTCATTGCATATAACATGGCGTATGTTGCTCAAAACCTCTTTTTTAGTTTTTACAATGATCCATTCATCTTTCATTGTAATGTTGACCATGATTAAGATATGGTAAGGTTCACTTTTAAGCACGACAAGCAACTGTATGGTGGGTTAGAAAAAGTTTACATCTATGCAAATGTATACAAGTCACCCGATTTTCTAGCTTCTTTTTCTCCAATTTTCAACATTTCAAAGATCTAACTCCATTCTGGCAGGATCATATTGTGTAAATTCTTTACATTAAGCGTCTTAATGCTAAATAACAAAAAGATTATTTTGTTTGGAAATAGAATTCTTACGTTTTCCATAAAAGTCATCATAATTTTGCTTATCATGATTTTAATCATTTTCTTGAATGTCAGTCTTTCCACCCCTGCCGCGTAAGAATGAGAATAGACAATTTACAATATATTTATGAATAACAAGTTGTATACCTTCCTGTTTATTTACGAATTCATGAATATTTTAAGCGTCCACTAGTTTTACTGACGATATCTTGACACTGTGTCTGTGATCTTCAACCCTTTCCTTATTCTAATGCGAGTGGGACTGGCAATGTTTACCTAGCATTTGTAGTGGTGTATGCACAAGTTGGAGAGGAGATAAGGACTTGTCGGTAATATATAAAGCAGTCAGACGGTGTGGTGTTGAACTCTTTATTTGAAATATCACAGTCAAAATTAATAAAATCAAATAAGGTAAACCGTTGCACAAAAACCCTTCCTCCCACCCAAAGGGACTGTTTTCTTCCCCCTGTGTTATCTGTATGGACCGTTGCAGGGCTGGGGTGGCGGCCGTATAACGCCGGGAACACACAGACCTGTACGCAGAGCTATAGCACCCACAACTCAGTTGCCGCCAACTGGTAAATTTAATCAATTTCGCAAAATCGTCACAATACATCGCAAAATCATCACAACATATGACTTTTTGTGCATTTATTGACCCGAAGATACAAAACAATTACACCAAATTTGAGCAGACACATGGTTGTCGGTCGTGAAATGCGTGACGTCATAGACACACAGATTAACACTGTATGTTTGTGAAAAGATTCAGCTACTCCAAAGTTGTTCAAAATCCCCTGAAATTTTACGTAGTGATACTTGATATACTCCTTTACAGCGCGGGCATGGATTTGGTCGACCGAGAAAAAAACACTCTTTTGAAAAGACAAATGTCTGCTTTGTAATTCGTACAATTTTTAATCCTATTCTTTCCATGTCACGAAAAATATTGAGAATTTTCTCAAACACCTGCTTAACCTTATTTATCTAGGCGGTGTCTAAAATTCTGCCGAATTCATTTCAATAGATGGAAAATTGGCCTACTTGAAAGCTTTCAAACATTTGTAACAAGAGCAGAAGGCAATAGTGCCTAGGAACTATATAATGATTTTCACGTGCAATAGTTTGTATTTGGAACACTGCCAGCCTTAGCAATCGCACGCGCATTGAATCCTTCTGTATCGCCTAATAGGTGTGCAAGTATTCACATCAAAAGAATAGAAATTCACTTCATGGGCAGAATCATGGAAAATAGCATTTTCTTGTCTGCCTCCTGAACTAAAATATGCATGCACTACCAGCCATTGTCACCGGGATACCAACTTCAGAAAATGGTAGCCCAAGTGGACTACCAGGGAAGAAAGTGAATTTCGAGCCCTGTATAGAGTGCAGCAACATGGAAGTATTGAAAATTGAAGGGGTAGCTGATTTGCTATTTTGAAATATTCCGTAGTGAGTGTTAATGATATACAGGTACAGCCAATCAACAGTCAATAAGTTTTATGAGAGCCACCATTACTAGAATTACAAAGAAGGAAATGAAATGAAGAACTTGTCCCTCACTTTATGGATTTAAGAATTAAAATTTAAAATCAGCTCTCAGCAGAAGGATATATGTGCTAGTGACAGCCATCCTGCAAGGCAAATATGTAAATTACTGACTGGTTTACACTAAGTCCGGCAATCGGATTATTCAAACTTCAAGTCCTTTTCAGTCATTTGATCACCATTTCTATTGCAGTAATATTGCAGTTGTGGCAGTTATCTGTCAGCATCTGGTAGGGCCATGATGACCCCCAGAAGATCCCATAAGTACATGTAGTACAGTTCTATGAAGGAGCCTAGTCAGTATGCCTAACATTCACAGCTTACAAATATGTACCTGTACATATACGGTGTTACATGTAAATGTGCATGCGCAGCAATGTGACAGGGTCAGTTCTGTACTCTGTGCTGTATCTTTTGATAATTTTTTAAATTATTTTTGTATTTTATTTCAACTGCACCTGCCCTGCCTTTTCTTGTTTGAATTCCCCAATCATGTTGAGAAACTGGTACACAGTACATTGAGCTTGGTCTGTACAGTGTAGGCATGTAAATTGCCCGATTGTTGTTGTTCACAAGTGAATTCTGGTCTACTAGTATTAGAATTCAATTCAATTGTAGACAAAAGCAGTGCATTTTAATCATATAGATGCTGTGTTGATAAGCTAAAGGCTTAGTGTTTCAAGGGTTCTGTGATTACAACAAGAAGTTGCAATGGACTTCCAGCTAACATTATCACATTATTATTAAATATCATCTAAGTTTACAGTGAGATGGATATGATTTTGATACTTTCACAAATTCACAATGTCGCATTAAAGTCTTTACTTCACTAAGTTATCTATTGACCAGAAATAGTGTCAATGACAGGTACTCCTGCTAAAAGTCAAATTTCAATGCTGTAGGAATACTTCACTATATGTTAGGTAAGAAATAATTGTATTTCCGGTGACCCAACCTACATGAACATGCACTTTTACCCCAAGTTTTTTAATTTTGAATTTTTTTTTATCAGTCACACACCCCATTAAAAATTTTAAAAAATCAAAAAGGTTCCTGATGGTACCTGCATGTACCCAATTTCCTGAAGGCATGTTGTCAATTGAAAGAAACAATGTTTTTCACGCTTATCTATACCATGAAATGAGTTCCTTAAGCAGAGTCTACATGAAAAGTGTTATTGCAATTTTTTTTTATGTTTGGCTGCATTTTGCTCTTGATTGACAAAACTACACGCTGCATGTAGTACATGTGGCTTACTGCTACAGCTTATATTCTCCGATTCTCTCTGATATTGCAAAATGAAACTCATCACATTTAGGAGCAGGTGGCATACATGTAGCTATATTTACTGTCAATTTTTATACACAAATACGTGTACATTGTGTACTGTATGCCACTGCTGCACCTTTGAAAATGTGTATATTCACAGAACCTTTAATACATGGACCTACAACATGTTTTGTTAGTAAATGGTTGTAGTTAAAAAACTGGTCATAAATATAGACTTCCAATAGCCTCTTTCAACACTTTGTTCTACCCAGAGAAATGCAAACTCATTGGTTGTCAGATTTTCTCACTTCCAAACTTGTATTTAGGAGAAGATAAAGCAGCGTGAAGTCAATTTTAAGGACGTCCATTTGTACATGTATTCATTATCAATTGTCCCTCAATACAAGTACATGTACATCACAGTCATACTGTAGTAATATAGAATCAGATATCCATGAAAAGAGTTGCAGATTCACAATAAAAAACATGGAGATATAAATAAAGTGTTTCTTTGGTATTTTCATGACTTTACTACTCCCCACCCGAAACTAATTACCCAAAATACCTTTCTCTACTTCGTTTTGCATCCTTTGAGATGATCTCATTCTCAATCAGTATTAGTTTTGACATGATTGTAACAGTATCAACATTTCCACTTCTCCAGATATTTCATCAAAATTCATAAAGACTTCCTGTCACAGGAGGAAAAGACTTCCTGACAACAGGAGGAAAAACACTATAGCAGCTGCGACGTACAATAGAGTACATGCATGTAAAATATCTGTACAAAATTTATTCAGAGAGAGTACATGAAAACAAACAAGAATATCCCGGGAAACAAAAAGTAATTATTGTTGCGAAAAACAACTATCGACACCTTTGATCTTCCCTTGAGACTACCGTACATGTACTTGTGGTTTCTCTACATGTGCATGTACATGTGTGAGTTATGTTTACATTTGTATCTTAACATACCTTGCGCTTCTTTATCAACTCACAATAATGTCATTGTGGTGTTGTGGGGAATCCTCTTTCTATTTGTCCCTGTCATGCAATCAAGACCCATTTCATTCATTCAGACTACGGCTTTAGGTGAAGGTGACTCAGTGGTACATGTAAAGCTTTAACATCTGACACATTGTAAGACTCCTTCACTACAGACAATGGTTTGTCTGTTGACGTTGCCAGCTGAGTACTGCATAGGTTGCAAAGGTACATCACATTCCTGGTGGAGGGTCTTTCGGTACATCTAAATAGGTTGAAGTGTTGAGAAATGATTGAACTCACAATGTTCATTGCAAATTGGAACATGAAGCACAGAACTCATCACTGTTTGATGAAGTCGATCATATTGGGCGATTGTTGTAAGATACTGCTTCATATGCATATGGCACCATTGACTGAAAGCGGTTCTATTGGGCTTTGATATTGTGTGATATTTTATTAATATCATGTAAATTTGTTTTCATTCATTCAGGACAGTTTGCAGATGAGTCATTTACCGTGTGCAGAGATGACAACCAGAAACTCCGAGCATTTTTCAAACGTTTGTATTCATCATGCGATGCCAGTGGCAAAGGGTGAAGGCAAACTGACCCACTTTGAATGTCCGTACCACGGTTGGACCTACGCTTTGGATGGCAGGCTGACCAAGGCGAGGAAACTCAGGGGGATCCAGGACTTCAAGGCTAAAGACTTTGGACTCATTCCAATGCCAGTGACATATTAGGGTGCTCTGGTGTTGGTTCGCTTGGTACCTGGCCAAGAGGATGCACACACGGAAATTGAACATCTGAAACCTATCACTGATATGTTGACCGAATCTGGATACGTTCCAAAGAAATATGGATTTCTCCAAAGAAAGACGTCCCCATTAAAAGTAACTCGAGTTTCTATGATTTTTTAGTACCGTAAAGATGATCCTCGGCAATGAGGATTTTTCCACGCAGACTGTGGATGTCAAAGCTGACAATGCATATATATTATGCTGTTGAGAGAGTTGGAAGATGGCCAACGTACACACACATCTACCAAAACTTCATGGTCAGTCAATATGGTTCCTGGTTTGAAACCAATATCGTTGTACCGAAGGGGCACGACACCGCTTAGTTCGTCTACGATTTCTTCCTTGAAATCTCCCTGATTGATAAATTCTCCGACAAGGAACTAAAAGATTACGTCAATGACAGCATCGTACCAGCAAGTCAAGTCCATTCGGAGGACACAGACTTGTGTGAAGGCGTGCAAGCCGGGATGAATTCTATTGTCTACGATGTCGGAAGATATGCACCGAGAATAGAATTTCCCCAGCATCTATTCGCTTCAAACTTGCGAACGATCTGAGAACTTATTTTGAAAAAAAAGCTCAGAGACTTGAAACATTTCTTCCATGTTTTTTTGTGCTAGTGAACTGAAGCTGCTCTCCCCAAGGAATCATGGTTCACAATGGACTGATTGAATATTTTCAATTTGATGAACTTTGGCTTCAAACGGTGTAGCTTTACTGCAATATTTTTGATAGGTCTACTCCTAGGCAAACTTTCCACACACATATATAGTCAAGTGATTTCAAAGATATTCCTAAGACAACAAGCTACGTGTATGATTACAGTAAAAAATTGGCCAACGAACAGGAGATACAATACTTGTTAAAAGGCCAGGGGATAAATACTGCAACAAGTTAAAGCAAACCTAGTAAAATATTGACTGACCAGCGGGAAATAAAACATTTGCAAATAGCCTCTGCAATTTGCAAGTGTTTTATTTCCCGCTGGTCAATTAGTAATTTACTAAATTTGCTTTAACTTGTTGCAGTTTTTATCCTCTTCCTTCTAACAAGTAGTGTATCTCTCGCTGGTCAGCCAATATTTTACTGTATTCATTTTTACTTGCTGCAGTTTTATCCCTTTTTGAGGTCGTTTGTACTTTTTACATGCATGTATGATTGCCCAAATCGTTCTCATTGTTCATTCCAACAAACGTTATAGATAGAATTGTAAGCCACATATATGTATAATCATTGCCATGGTTACAGTGTAGTTGTCGACCCCTTTTTTACCATTTGTCAGCATGGCAGGTATATTTTTGTGTGATTTTCTGTGTTTGGGCTATGGATTTAACTGAAACATATAATCACACAATCTGATTAAAATCAGATGTAGAGTACCGGTACGGCGATGTCTACTTAGCGTACGCGGTATTCTCTAGCTGTCGCCTCACACTACAGGCAACCACAAGAGAATACCGCATACGCTAAGTAGACGTCACCGTACTCTACATTTGATTTTAATCAGATTTATAATTACACAGCAGTGTCTTATAATGCTCCCTGGTAATCGATGTAAAAACAACAAATTTGACTGAAAATACCCATCAACATAAAATATACTCTAGCTATTGAGGTATCTTGTATCAGATTTCAAGGCCTTAGGATTGCTAATATCATAAAATAGATGCAATATTTTAATTTAAGTATTATTTAGATATTTTGTTGGATGTCGTTGAATAGAAAGAAATTGCGTATACTTTAGATTGTGAAAAACAATCATAGCTTGATGCTGGTGTATGTCCAGATGGTAGAGGTAAACAGCATTTTTATCCCATAGTACCGTGCAAAGGTGTCAGCATATTTCATTTGGAGCTAAATATCCACCGAAACTTGGTCCGACTCTGTTAACTACATGCGTTACTTGAGACCATGAGTGATATGGTATTCATAAGTTTCATAAGTTTCATGTTGATTCATTCTGTTCCAACACAGACAACAAAAATGTGGTAGGTGATTATCATAAAACCTGTTTCAATGCTTTAAAATTCTTCATCATATTCTACTGCAAGATGGAAAAACCCTCTGAACTATAACAACTCGACCAATAAAAAGATATAACCCTGCAACTGTGACATTAATATTTCAACCTCACAAACACAGTGTACATAGGCATGTATGAACAAATACTAGAGTTATTATTGTAAATAGAGGCCAGTCATTGTAATTTGCACACGTGTTAGCGGGGACAGAGATGGTCTTACTTAATTTTTTGCCTTATTCAAAACTAACAACAAAAATCACTTCTTTAATTCTAATAATCATTACTCATTTGCAAACAAATAGTCTATGCAAATTATTTTCAGAGTACCAAGTCATATTTTTATAAGTTTACATTTCTAATTCTTTACCCAGCGAATCAATAAACATGTGGTAATAAAAGTCACAAACCGAGTACTCTGACCTTATCTAGCAATGTACGGTATGGTAATAAAGATCCAGAGGGCACGCCTGTCTATAGTCAAGCATTTTCAATTTTGGTGAGTGGATATTGCATATAGCGTTGCCGAAGATATGGGTTAACCCTGTTAGAAGAGTGTACACACAACCTTGATACCATGCCAGCTAAAGATGATTTCAGGGACTCTTACTAGCACGCTGTCCTTTATTGTATGGAATCCATAGGTTATTGGCAATTTGTATAAATTGCAATGTCCTCTTCTCTTCACTTGGGCCACCATTCACCATAAATGCATGTAGTAAAAAAGGTCTGTAACTCTTCAATACCCATTATAAATGCTGTCACTCTTCACATTTTCCCTTTGTCTATTTTTTCATCCTTCGCAAAAAGATGCCTTGGAAATAATTGTTTTGAAATGTAAATCTAGAATTATGACTTACAATTCTTTGTACAATTCTACAATTTGTTAGGCACATCTTAATACCCTTGGAGTAAAAAATATATTCAGCGCCTTTGGTAAGAAATAATTTCACAGTCTCAATAATTTTTGAAAAACGAAAATTTCATGTTTTCCATTGGATTAACGCTGGTATGGTGGCCATCTTAAATTTGAAGTGTCAGTAAATATTTGTTAATTTGTTTCTCTAGTACTCAATTTTACATAGTGTCCCAAATTTTATTCTTGATTTGGTATGGGAGCCTTCAGGAAATACAGCGATGGGCCTGGAGAATTCCATGTACAACTGTACTGTAAAATGTGACCCTCCCCTATCCTCCTGTCTAAAATGTGACCTCCCCCCTTCCCGACATCAAAACCTGACCCCCTGACTACTGCAGTATTCTACCTAGGAATAACTGAAACAGTTTTAGCTAATACATGATTTGATTGTTATGTAAATTTGGGACAAATAACGGGGGAAGGGCTGGAGTTTTGGAAAGAATTCGCAATTTACCAAGCAAGAATTTTTGAAGGGGCGTGATATTTCATGCATTTGAGGGAATCGAAGGTGAAGATGTGGCTGACATAGTGCTTCACCCAAAAATATCAAATCATAATACATGGAGTCTATCAGGCAAACTATTCACAAATTTCCCCTACAAAACAAGCTATATATGTACATTTTATATGTTTGATAAGATATACTTTGCTTGAAGTAGGAAAAAAGGTACATTTGTGTACAAAAAATTTGAAATGTTGATTTAACATGGTAGTCTATCAGGAAACTATGAATAGCATTTCCCAATACAGAACTTGGTAAATTTGTGTCTTCTTGTACGCTTAATTATTTATATTAAATGTTCTTGATTAGACAAGGGCGGATACAAGTCCATATTTGTGCAAGAAATTGATTTTTGGATTTCACTGAAATATTGATCCACTATACATGGGTATTCTGTGACGAAACTGAATATTTTTTTTCCAATACAAACCTCGGTAAATCTGTGTATTAATGTACGCTTAAATAGTTACTAGAGTGGTTACAAGTCAATGCCATTGTGTGTGCAAAAAATTTGATTGTGGAATTTCTCCTAAATGTTGATTCACTATACATGGTAGTCTATGAGAGAACTATGATTTTTTCCGATATAAGGCAAAAATAAACAAAAAATATATATATATATATATATATATATATATATATATATATATATATATATATATATATATATATATATATATATATATATATATATATATGTTTTTTTTAAATAGGTAGATAGGTCGGCAGGTTTTTTTTCTTTATTTTTTTTTAATTTAAGCATGAATTTTTCAGGTGTTCAGGGCGATCAAACACTGGCCACAACATTCTCAGAAAAACGTATCACACATATATTAAACATAAAAGACATGCCCATTCAACAAAAATCAAATGCCAGGTAATGAATGCGAGATTTTATTGATTTTCTTTAAATTTGATTTTTTACTTCTGTGTTCACGTGGGTCGGCAAGTAAATATCGGGTAGATCGGGTTATCGGAAGAGCACATTGTTTTCTCGGCCTTGAACAATGTCTGTGCATGTATAGACGTTTGATAATTGATAAACTAGTACACTTTACAAGCCGTCCCACATGGTTCTTGTCCCATATCTTTCATCACTTTTAACCATCCAAAGTGTTTAATGTAGGACACTTCTTTACTCGTGAAACTTGTTGATAATGTGTATGTATTAACAAGAATCGGTCTATTTCGTTGGTGATTTCCTGTTTAGGAAATATCAATTGGACAGTCAAAAGTTAGGCCGTAAAATCAGCTTCTGTAGAATGCCCCCCCCCCCGATAGGTTATAAAAAGAGACCCTCCCACTAGGACAGTTTTCTAAAACGTGACTCTCACTAGATTCCCCCGGTCCACCCCCTGTAATTACTGAATGCCCCTTAGGAGAAAATTGTCAAGTTTCAATTTAATTAGAAAAGTTTGAGAAAAAGTTTAAGTCGCTCACTTGCTTGGCGCATTCTCCCTAAATATACATCTAGAAACAATGGTTTGAAACGGTTAACCACAATCATAAACAAAGCTTTTGTTGTCCACTTGCATTGTTGTCAGACTTAAGTCGAAAAAATTTGGTTTGATGCCGACCATTTGAGTTTTGAAGCCACTGAGTAATGTTATGGTGTTCTGCGGACAACGTTTGTAATTTTGAACAAAAGTAAGAGGAGACCTTTTGTTAATATTGTATACAAAATTTTAAATTTACCACTAGCTACCAGAATAACTGAAACACACGTTACAACTATTGCCCCCGTGTTTTGCTTTGTAAAGGTACAGTGATAGGTCGCCAATGAAATTTTGGCATTTTCATAGGTTTGGTCGTCGTCACACTGATGTCAGTATATTGCCATGCTTATCAGCGACGTGCATCGCTTATATGGAGGTTTAGCTGTGAATTATTTAATACCGAAAAGAAATATTTCAGAGCCGTCTCTTCCATCTTTTGTATGTCTTAGTTATTTGACTACATTGGGCACGTTTTTGTCTAACTTCATCATCAGGCTGGTATCCAAGGAAGTAAGGAAATCGGGCGTTCATAAGTAGGTTTATTCCCAATAAAGTAGGTTACTGCGAGATTCGCAGGCTATTAGAGATATTCAAATAAAATAGATATGTAGGTAGGCAAACAGATTTGACATGCATATACTTATGTACCCACCTTCCTACCTACCTACCATATACTTACGTACGTACGTACGTACATTCATACACACAAGCAGGCAGGAAGGAAGGCAGACAGACAGACGACGGACAGCGCCTGGTCCCATAAGGTCCGACTGGTACTTCCATACATCAAATTATAGTCAATAAAACTTTCAATCAAATGTAAATTATAGTAAAGGTCAGGCAGTATGGTATCTAAACATTCATTTCGATCTCAAAATACCCGAATAGTAGCATCACGCTCTTAATTTTCTAAGACTAGTTGAGAAGCTACATGCACATTAATGAAATTCTCACCTCGACTTGAAGTTCAAATTCCTAGGGCAAGAGTTTACAGAGACCTGAACGAACAGTACAGATTCTGCAGCCAAGCTGAGAATTTCCACTTCCATCTGCCATTACTATATAAATTGCGTGGATTGCGCAGTGCCTTTCTCTCTTACACTCGCTGTTGATCACGTTGTGATAGTCATGAAAGTTATCAAACTTACTAGCGCTTGTTACGATCATCCGGAGTTCGGCTAGCCAATAATATTCAAAAATGAATTTATTTTCACTTTAATCGCTTTCACATCATGTTTATGTAGATTGAAGATCAAAGATTCCATCAGTGCAAAATTAACCTTCCGAAACTCGGTTTTCGAAAGACCTCCTTAAATTTGGCTATAATTTTGATTTATTGACCACTCATCAGTGAAAGGTTACCATTAAATTTTATTTCCAGTCAGACAGTGCAGTTCTTATGTGATTTTATCAGTAAGCTGAGTTAATACTCGGAAACTGTAAGACATATCGTGTTTTCATTCGATATATTGTTTCAATTTTATGATTGCCATCGAAATGCAATATACAAAACTATCAAACTGTCAACATAAAGACACTAGGCACAAATAAGTCGATCGAATTAGACAAGTAAATTGCAGTGGTGTTTTTCAGCTGCAGTCATGAGTAGCATGAAGTTCCTCTTTTTTAATGGTGTAGTTGAACGTATACAGATTGTCAAACAAGAGAGCATATGGGTGGCCTTTTGGTACCTAGTCCGATTTTTGTCTTTTTTCTGAGTCTACCAGAACAAGCTATTGTCATCATTCTGTGCTAGAGTTAGACGGGGATGTACAAAAGACGATATTATTTGGTTGTGGTATATGAGATGATGATGAAACAAACATTACTTTCACCAACGTTTCTCTAAGACAAAAATAAATTTATAAAAATTATAAAAGGGAAAAATTCTATCCCTCAAATCGATTCCTCAAATCTATTTTCATCATTCAGTAGCCACTTTTATCGTGTATTTAATCAATATTGAAATTTTTGTTGTTACGTTCTTTTCAGTCGATTCGCCTGCCAAGGGGAGCATGGGAAGATAACGTAAGTGACTTAAAAATCTACCTTGAGCTGGATGCACGTGAACCATGTTTCCAACGTTAGAAGATGTCTCAATAGACAGGATCCAGCGCGAATTCCCTCACATTTCATACATACTCCTTGTTCTTAAGTGTTAGTTGACCTCTGAATCGCTTTCTCTTTCCGGTCGAGTCGGGATGTTCGCTTGAGGGCGCCACAACAGTTGTAGTACTGTCATTGTGTCGTTCCCTGTCTAACCTATACTCTGCCCTTGCCGGCAGACCAACTATTTTTGTGAGCCAACGGTCGAAAAGGGGACAGGAAAGCAGATCAGCTCACATCCCCTCCAGGTATATAAGGGTGCCGGAAATCGACGAGTGCGTGGCCAAAGTGAGGGGTAAGCCTAATTCACGTGCCGCGGTCGCGTGCCAGGGACTCGAGGAAAATTATAGGGAGGGAGGGAGGGCCTAGAGTATACGGAATCTAGGAATTGCGTTAGTTTATACATGCCCAGAGTATATTCAGGCAACACCACAATACCCATCTCAACACTACCTTTGTCACGCCAAACTCACAAAAGTCGGGGATTGAAATTAATTAGATGGAATAAAATCTTTAGAGACTGAATGTAACCGGACTGCATGCTGGTTTCGTATCAATTTATCATTAAGAAATTTGATGTTTAAAGTTTCACTTAAAATTTGAAATTCCAGTACAATATCATATGCTAAATTAAGAAAGAAATAAAAGTTTGTAAATATGAGTTGCCTCTCCCTCAAAAAAATGTTTTGGAATGAAGAAATAAAACCCGCAAGCACAGCCTATGCGGTGTCACGAGGAACATCAGATATGCACCCACCTCTCCTACATTTATTTAATCTTCATGCATCGTAATATGTTTTAAAGCCACAAGCACCAAGGCAGAGTCCTGATCCTGCACAATGCATCGAATCGACAGGCTTTTATCACCGAGAGTTGGCCCTTCAGTCACATGTACGTTTGTGGAGGGACCGTGGTTCCAGCCTGAAATTCGTTGAACAAGAAAGGAAAGTCTCTGGTTAGGGTCACAGTGGCTAACTGGAAATGCATTTGTTTACGCATGACGCATGGAGGTATAAAGAGAGAGACGTCTTTTGCCCGTGATTAGGACACCAAGACTGGCCAAGACCTGTATCGTGTTTTGAAAATCAATGTTGACCTGGCCTGACACAAGTGTATGCCTATCGCGTTCATGGTAGGCCTGCCCACAGCCTACGTGTTGAGGTGGGTCTGTGGTTTACTTGCACACGTGCGAAATACAGCATTTTGGTAACATTTTGATTGATACAAGTTGGCAGGATGGTGGACTTGCCCACAAAATAAACCTGTTTGCAACGTTTTGATTGATACCTGTCAATAGTAAAGTTCACTTCGTGAAATTGATTGGCCACTACAGAAAGAATAGATGCTATTTGACCAACTAGAAAATATATCAACTGCAGTCATTATTTATGGCCTGGGGGGTTGGAGGAATCTGAGGGGGGGGGTCACTCAAAAAACCAAGCGCTACAAGGGGGGGGTTGCTCAAAAGAGGAGAACAAGAAAGGGGGGGGGCTACTCAATTTTGTTGATATGTAATGAAGCATATAGTGGAGTTACGAATAATACAACAATAATAGTAAAGATAGGTATTTCATACCGGTATATATATATATATATATATAATATATATATATATATATATATATATATATATATATATATATATATATATATATATATATATATCATAATACAGGTGGTTTCAAGTAGAAACTAACATCTCATTACACTATGTGTTCCACGTTATTGTGATCTTCAGACGAGAATGATCAGCTATTCGACATGGCAAGCCTTATGTTAGAGGCTAGTACTGAGTACATTTTCAGTATTTCCTGATTAAAGATTGATATACTTGCCTGATCATTCATGAGAAACGTCTGCTTTCTATATTCTACATTGTATAGGTTACCGATAGGGGAAAATGTGTAAAGCAAGCTAATTCTGATTCTATAAAGTTTAAAACCAGTGGGATGCCTTGACAACATACCCATCTTTTATTGCAGGAAAATAATAACAAATAATAAATGTGAATAAATGTATTTTTTTTTCAAAAACTGTAATTGAAATCAGTGAACTGGAATATAGGTTTTGGAATACTGTCTCAGATTTCTTTTCCTTTGAGTTTTTATATGAAAAAAATCTGAAAAATACTCCCCAAGTGCCACCAAATAACACCATTTTAATCTCTACTTTTCAAATGCTCCAATGGCAGGAGGGGGGACACCCCCTCCTGACCTCCCCCCCCCCCGCATTTTGCGTTCGCTTGTAGTGCTTTCGCACCACATCTTCCCCCTCTTGTAAACAAATCCTACGGAGAACACTGCATGTCATCAGAGCACTGGATACAGACCTGTACATCAGCCCCTGTCACAGCAATGGAACCTCTTTCCGACACAGACCTGTACCACAGTTTTTAATCAGGGTCTGTACAGGGCCTGTCACAGCAGCAATCCATTTTACTTTATAGATATTTAACTTTCCAAATTTTTGAGAGGGGTCACTCAAAATTTCTGTAGCAGAGAGGGGATTACTCAAGCACGTCATGGTAGCGGGGGGTTACTCGAAATTTTGTAGTTTCGAAAGCAATTCCTCGGACCCCCCGCTACGCCGTAAATAATGACGGCTCCCTTAATACCAAGTTAGGGGTTTGATGCTGGACAATTAACCCGTAACAGTTGAAACAAGAATGCGCGTCGCACCCAGTACAAATTACCATTCATCTTCGCGACAAGGCTGTGGCTGTGGCATAATCCCAACCTGAACCACCAGAGCTTATTCTCATGATCATTGTTAGACTATGTCAGTTGGCCATCATAATCGAATTAAAAAGCCATGGCGTAACTAATATGCACCAATCACACGCAGGGTGCTTTAGATGATGTCACTATAATTTGAGCTCTGAAATCGAAACTATCCTATTGTTTTATGTGAAATACATACACACCGTTTACGACAATTGATCAGCTTGGGTGAATCGACAAATGTGAATCTAGTTCTAATTGCTTGATTCGTGGAACGCGCAAGCGGCCCCTGAATCGCTCGGCAATTAGCACACGGCTTTTTTGGTGCTTGAATTAGGCTTACGCAATACCAGTCACAGTTCGATAGACACCATAGGACCTAGATATTTGCAATATAGCAACCTTAACATATGGTCTACAAAATTAATGTACAGAATTTTGATTGATCAATTTTTAATTTTACAAATTTACGTGCAGTGTGATTTTGAAAATACTGGCCCTCCTCCCTATAATTTCTCTCGAGTCCCTTTCTGTATATGCACAGAATTTGCTGGTCATTCGCTGGTCCCCAGTCCAGCATTTAGAAGGCGAGCGTTGAAGCCCGAATTTTCGTTTACCCATGCAAATGAATCAATGAATTAAATTGGAGTGAAAATGCACCTACTCCTGGCTCACGGCACGTGACGCGTAGCACGCGGCATGTGGCACGTGCATTAGGGAGCCATCATTATTTACGGCCTGGGGGTCGGAGAATTGCTTTCGAAACTCCAAAATTTCGAACAACCCACCTGCCAACCATGACATGTTGAGTAACCCCCCCTCTCTGCTACAGAAATTTTGAGTGACGCCCCCCCAAAAAAAAGAAATTAGGAACGTTAAATATCTCTAAAGTAAAATGGATTGCTGCTGCGACAGGCCCTGTACAGACCCTGATTAAATACTGTGGTACAGGTCTGTGTCGAAAGAAGTTTCATTGCTGTGACAGGGGCTGATGTACAGGTCTGTATCCAGTGCTCTGATGACATGCAGTGTTCTCCGTAGGATTTTTTTTTTACAAGAGGGGTGAAGATGTGGTGCAAAAGCACCAAAAGCGACTGCCAGTGCGCAAGCTGTCGCGGGGGGGGGGGGGGTGTGTCTGGAGGGGGTGTTCCTCCTCCTGCCGTTGGAGCTTTTGAAAAATAGAGATTAAAATGGTGTTATTTAGTGGCACTTGCTGCCAGTGTTAGAATAAATGTACGAATGTTTGTCAAGCCTAAAAAAATGAAATAAACAAATAAATCATTGTAAAGCGGTAACACTTTATTAATACATATATGTTTTTTATTAAATATTACTAGAAAACAAAACTGGTGAATGTCATTCTGTGTGTCATCTGATCAGATATTTCATTATGGAGAAAAGAATATTAATCTGCCATTTATATCTCAGTAAATATGTATGATTTTTTATATTCATTTGGTGTGTATTGCTTTAAGTCAAGTCTTCAGTCGCATTTGTTGACATCGCCTTGATAGTGTGCTTTAAACAATGACATGAAATATAAAGGATGAGAATTTGTAAACTTCCTGATAGGATCAAACTAAACAAGGCATTACTATATTTTAAGCCCCTAAAGCTGGAACTTTAGCATTAATTTTTCCCTGGCAAATTGTTCTAATCTTCTCCAATATATTTTAAATCACCCCCATTAAGCCATATTACCTGCATTTACATTCATTTGTCTCCTATTGGTGACGGATTCGTTGAATAAGTTTTGGGATCTTCGCGGAGTTTTCAAATCGGCCGCCATTTCCAGGAGCTCCTCACGTGACTGAGAACGCAATAAATGCAACGTCACGCAGCGATATTTTCAAACGAGAACGGGAACTTGGCGTGTGGCTTACAAATGGACCGAGTGAACTTCAGCAACTTTTAGCGATTAGAAACTGTTGTAGAACGCCTGAAATAATATGCCGATCACAAAGCTTTGGCCAGGATCCAGGACTCGCGGCATTCTGATTTTTCGATAAATGGTTATAATTTCTTGACGACATATGTGCGAAGTATCAGTTTTCCGCTGCTGCCTATGTTGGGAAAAGCTTATGTGTTGTTGCTTATACGGCAAGGGCGTTACGCTGTTGAGTCTACATGTACGTTAATACTTTCCACGACACTTTCACATAAGCGATATCCAGCATTGTATTCTTCGGGGCGACAACGACGAAAGGACGCATATGTCTTGTTGAAAAAAACAAAACTCGCTTGCAGTTCAGTGCAAGCCTCACTCTGCAGCCGTAGATGTTGGGCGCGACGTTACTCCACGGCTGGCAGTCTGATGATTGATGGGGATTCATTACCGGCTGTGGCCGAAAATTCATGTTTGGTGATGTTTTTTCCCTAGACTATATATACCTAACCAGAGTCTATCCATCTTGCCTATTTTCGAACCGATGACCGTGGAGGGTAAAAGAATTAACATTCATGCTAAACAAACCGGATTTATGATGATCAAACTTGCATTTTTACTTTTACGGATTGAGTTGACCCTCAAAGCATTTTATCGTGCGTATCCATGATCGTTTTTCAGCCGTAGTCCAACATGGAAACGTAAACATGATTTCTATTATTTGAATGTGACGTTACTTTTTGATAGAATTTTGACAAAGATACGTTAGGAAAGAGGTAGAATCTGCAAGACGATGCTTGTTTGTTTGGCTGTAAAAGTTTCAATGCAGCACCAGCAGTGAGCCACTACAGCTGTATATGCAGCACACACAAAAAATGTTTGTGGCAGCACTATGGTCTTTGGCCAAATAGAAAATACTGACAGATAAAATACTTTAGAAAATAGGAGTGCAGTCAATACAAGACATTAATAAACTATATATAAATAAAAAACAATCATGCATATCTATAAACTTACATAAATAAGAGACCCTAGAAAACAAAGGTCTATGCATAATAAAACAATAAAACAGTGCGCAATTCAACAGCCTCGGGAAGTAGATAAAAAACAAAATGAACAGCAATGAAATCATGAAAGTGAAGAGCAAACTATATGTCTGTATAAAGTAATTGAAAGAAATGAGTATGCAATTTGATTCTGATGTAACGCTTTGAAATAATCAAGCATACATATCATTTAGTATTCAAACAGCAAGATTTATTTTGCTTGTTTTCTTTTCACTGTGTATGTGTACATGTGCTTCTACATATTTCATTGTGTTGCCTTTCATTTTTTCCTTGTCATGCCCCCTTCCTTGTTTTCGTACCCATTTTTCATACAAATATCCTTCGTAAAAAAGTATCAAAGGATAAACAATTAACTGTGTTATACTCAAACAATTTTACAAACATTCTCACTGAAAATTTTAACTACTTTTAAATAAGCATTTAAATCTCTGTGAAACACTTTTCTAACAGTTCACTGATGTCTGCCTGTTAGATATTAACTTTAAACTCGTTTTCCAATTAAAACAGTGGTGTCTAAAAATAACATGTTCTTCATGCTGTGACATTTTGGAACATGACTCATTATACCTGCAAGATTTTGATACGCAGTTGGTGGACCTACTGGGATGAGTTGAAGGGAAGCTCAAGAGAAAGCAGTGGTTTGCAGCAGTGCACAGACAATTCAGCACCTTCTGAATTTGTTACAAGTCATGTGCTTTACATAAGACAGTAACATTGGAAATATTGCATAAGTTGGATTTATGTTCAATGATGTGCATGTGACGAGGCTGATATTTCCACAGAATTAAATATTAAAAGCGACTTGATTTTACAAGATTGTGTTTGAATGATTTTGTATTTCGGGAAAAAAAATTGCTTTGACTCTACTAGTAAAAATCGCTTTGAAGCAACCCCTGCAGAAAAACTCCTGCCAGGGTGAGTAAAAAAAAAATTCTCCATACCATTTCCTCCTGCCCCCTTGCGCGAAATCAAATTGGCCACCCCTTAGCAAAATAAATTGTCAACAGCAGATAGTTAAAGTCATATTAGGGGAAAATTTCTTTGACTAACTACGTTTCCGTCGACTTGAATTTTGATATTAGCAGGATGGAACACGGCCTCTAGCAATAAGGGAGCCGTCATTATTTACGGCCTGGGGGTCGGAGGAATAATTACTTTAAAAACTCCAAAATTTCGAGTAATCCCCATGCCAATCATGACGTGTTTCAGTAACCCCCCTCTCTGCTAAAGAAAGTTTGAGTGACCCCCCCCCCCATAAAAAAATGGGAAAGTTAAATGTCTATACAGTAGGCCTAAAATGGATTGCTGCTACGACAGGCCCTGTACAGACCCTGTGGTACAGGTCTGTGTCGGAAAGAGGTTTCATTGCTGTGACAGGGGCTGATGTACAGGTCTGTATCCAGTGCTCTGATGACATGCATTGTTCTCCGTGGGATTTTTTTACAAGAGGGGCGAAGATGTGAGATTGAAATGGTGTTATTTGGTGGCACTTGCGGAGTATTTTTTTTAGATTTTTTTTTGTATAAAAAACTCAAAGGAACAGAAATCTGAGACAGTATTCCAAACTTATATTCCAGTTCACTGATTTCAATTACATTTTTTGAAAACGAAAATGTAGCGACAGACATACATTTATTCACATTTATTATTTATTATTATTTTCCTGCAATAAAGATGGGGTTTGTTGTCAGGCTTTCCACTGGTTTTAAACTTTATAGAATCAAAATTAGCTTGCTTTACACATTTCCCCCTATCGGTAACCTATACAATATAGATATAGAAGGCAGACGTTTCTCATGAATGATCGGGCAAGTGTATCAATCTTTAATCAGGAAATACTGAAAAATGTACTCAGCACTAGCCTCTAACATAAGGCATGCCACGTCAAATAGCTGATCACTCTCGTCTGAAGATCACAATAACTTGAAACACATAGTGTAATGAGATTTTAGTTTCTACTTGAAACCACCTGTATTAAGATTATATATATATATATATATATATATATATATATTATATATATATATATATATATATATATATATATATATATATATATATTTCTGTGTGTGTGTGTGTGTGTGTGTGTGTGTGTGTGTACATATACCGGGTATGAACATACATATCTCAAGCATACATATTGGTCTTCTTTACTATTATTGTTGGTTGAGTGACCCCCCTCAGATTCCCCCGACCCCCCGGCCATAAATAATGACGGCTCCCTAAGAGCAAATTGTAGAATGCAAAATTGTGTGATAACCAAGGTTAACCTGACCTTGTCGCTTATTAAACTAGACTTGATTGAGCAGTTTACAATAGTTGCAGATAGATATTATTTAATGTACAGGGGGTACATTTGTTGCAATTCTTTGTATATTGTTCATCTCCAAATATTTTCCAATTTTTTTCCAGTATTGTCGCAATTTTAAACGCCTAATGAAATAACTCCTTTACTGATTCTCAACAATATTCGAACGGGCATGTGAAAGTAATGGTTTTCACTTCAATTAAAAATGTTCCTCCATTTAAAAAAAAACGGTACGTTCATATTGAATACAAAGCAGAGTCACTGTGGATGGTATTCGGTGTCATTGGTTGCGATCTATGACACCAAGTAGTTTGCTTTAAGATTCTAACACACATTATGCAACACGTCCATCATATTTTACATATACTAGTATAGGGTAATCCAAACCGCCATATCTGAGAGGGGCAATCGTTTAATAAAATCTCCTTCAGACGCGAAAAGCAGCATCCTGGTATACATAACCCCTTCATATGCCATTAATGATAAGAATCTGTGATATTAATTCAACCCACAACAAGCCGTACTACTATGATTTTACAATAAGTATTTTACAAAGTGTATCGTAGCATAGACATGCAATTGTAAGTTATACATAAGGTTTACAAGATATAGAATGTGTACAAGAAGTATTAGGTAATATATAGTGATCTAGATATTCTACAGTAAGTACTGTGAATGTTTCATGGCGTAGACAGTCCTACAGTACGAGATACATGGTGTTTAGGATTATGGAAATTTAACAATTATAGTACTAAATAATAATACGATTGGAACTTTTTTAGGATAGTTTGATTTTCATATTTTTAAAATTTCTCAAAAGTGTTAGGTGCCCTATAGTTCAATCTTGCAATATTAGACATTACTTCTAAAAACAAGTGTGTAACGTAAAAAGAAGAGCAGATGAGGGTACAATTTTAGATGAAATCGATATTACTTCACCATCCAATTACCCAAAATTAGTTCCAATCGTGTTTAATGTGCTATACACATAAAAGACAGAGTTATGAATAGACTGAGTTGTGATAGATATTCTAACACATCATGGTAATAGTACAACATTGCTTCTTCATCTCTTCCATCATAATTTATACCCGTGTCAGCGTACATAGCAATTTAATAATCATCTCAAGGACATGCAAAAGCAGGAATATTTGACAAGCGGTCTGAAATTGTAAAAGACACTGTCAAACATGTGTACACAGTTTACTTTCTAGCATCATGAGAAGAGACATCTATGTGGATAGAAGGTGCAATATATGGTAAATATGAGAAAAGACCAGTCTATTAGCAACCTAAATGCCAAAAAACGGCAAAAGTGTGATATCACTTTTCTTAAACGAAACCGACATGGAATTATACAAATTTTATCCAAATAAAACGCTTCTCCCAATCATAATATGTAACCACAGTGTCGTTATATCATAAACGTTAACAGTGTACCGTTACAGAACATCAGAGCTTTTTCAGGTGACCACTGACTACATAAATGAGGTGGATACTGTGCAAGGAATGTCTTTCTGATTTTGCTGACCTGCCCAACAGTGACCAATACGAGCAATGAGGTATGTTTATACATGATACAATTTCTCTTGAACGTGTTCGATGTAGCATCGTGGCCAATGGATATGTCATTTAGGGTATCGTCAACCATGATATCCTTCTTCAAAAATTTTCCTAAAGTTTGTTATTATCAAACTTTACAAGTTTTTGTTTTCCTCATTAATCCTTTCTATTGAGATCTGTGGGCATACATCTGCAACTTTCGTGTTTGCAGCACGAACGTAACAGTTCCACACAACATAATATTTAGTACGCTGTCTCAAAGCATTGGAATTCCTCACCTAAGTAAAACAATAACATATAATATACACTGCAAATTCTAACTCAGAAGTTATTTCTTAAATTGCATAAAGAGTGTATTATTATTCAGCTTCAATTACATTTGAATATTTATTGTGTTACAATTGATCCATGGGCCATGGACTCGACTCGTTCTGCTGGACTATTTTAATGGTTCTTATCCTACTCTCTTTTATTCTTACCACCCACCTTAATTCCACTGATATGTATACCTGATACACTGATATATTACCTTTGGTAAATATCCTCGGTTATAATTATCAGTATCAGGTACGCGGTGAAAACAAACTAAGGCCATTTAAAGAAATTTTTCGTTTGCCGTCCGTGGGTTTTTGAAAAACCTACCAGCCAGCCAGCCAGCCAGCCAGGTTAAAAACAAACACAGACAAAAAATACAAGTGTATTAACATTAGCTTAAGTTTTGTTGGGTTCTCGTGGAAAAATAATATTTTTATTTGTAATAGCGTTAACATTGTGCTTGTTTTCTTAATAATTTTATCTGAAAATCTACCAGCACGCGCTTTACTGAGCATCCTTTGGAATTCTTCAAATTTTGTTTCTAGAGTTTCGAACTTCACTGCAAGAGGTTCGCTACGGGGCTCCCACAGCAAGGCACTGCCTGATCCTGTGATTGGATGAAGCTTCATTTCAGCAGTTAGGTAAAGATTGACACAGACTGTCAATACCGGCTCCTTTCTCATGAGTATTCTTATTCTACATGTCTCTTTGTGTTTCAACATTTTAATTTTGCCACAGCAATGATCTTTTATCGGTGATGTAGCCTTATCTAACCAGCTCAACATGGCCTATGCAGAATATAGTTCACCTTCTCCTCTTCACCAGTTATTACGTTCACCTTCTTTTGGCATGGTGCAATTGGCTTGCAGTGGACGATATCACTTGGACCAACTGCTCCGTCTTCATCCGTGGAATCCTTTATTTGGGAAGGAGATCCTAACAACTGGCTGCCATCCGCGTGCTGGTAGATTTTCAGATAAAATTATATTAAGATAACAAGCACAATGTTAACGCTATAACAAATAAAAATATTATTTTTCCACGAGAACTCAAACAAAACTTAAGCTAATGTTAATACACTTGTGTTTTTTGTCTGTGTTTGTTTTTTTCCTGACTGGCTGGCTGGCTGGCTGGTAGGTTTTTCAAAAACCCACGGACGGCAAACGAAAAATTTTCTTTAAATGGCCTTAGTTTGTTTTCACCGCTTACCTGATACTGATAATTATAACTGAGGATATTTACAAAGGTAAATATATCAGTGTATCAGGTATACATATCAGTGGAATTAAGGTGGGTGGTAAGAATAAAAGAGAGTAGGATAAGAACCATTAAAATAGTCCAGCAGAACGAGTCGAGTCCATGGCCCATGGATCAATTGTAACACAATAAATATTCAAGTGTAATTGAAGCTGAATAATAATACACTCTTAATGCAATTTAAGAAATAACTTCTGAGTTAGAATTTTGCAGTGTATATTATATGTTATTGTTTTACTTAGGTGAGGAATTCCAATGCTTTGAGACAGCGTACAGAGTATTATGTTTTGTGGAATGTTATGTTGTGTGGAACTGTTACGTTCGTGCTGCAAACACGAAAGTTGCAGATGTATGCCCACAGATCTCAATAGAAAGGATTAATGAGGAAAACAAAAACTTTGTAAAGTTTGATAATAACAAACTTTAGGAAAATTTTGAAGAAGGATATCATGGTTGACGATACCCTAAATGACATATCCATTGGCCGCGATGCTGTGTGAACATCGAACACTTTCAGGAGAAATTGTATCATGTATAAACATACCTCATTGCTCGTATTGGTCACTGTTGGGCAGGCCAGCAAAATCAGAAAGACATTCCTTGTACAGTATCCACCTGCCTGCTCCCTTAAATTGAGATGAAGGGCCTAAAAGGTGGGACAAAGGAGAGAGTTCTTGTATGAGTATATGCTGGAGAATATTAAAAAAAAATTGTCAATGATACTGCGATCCTATTTGATCACCATAAACTGTATAGATATGACCTATATCTTTATTGAGCAAAGTCAGTAAGTATGAGAGACCTTGTGTCTTACTGAAAAGTCAAGTTTGAATATCTTTATAGGATATAGTCAATTTAATATAGTTTTGCTGTCATTTTGAGCAAACAATCAGGAATATACTATGAAAGATGAAGATCACATTTGAGAGTCATAAATATATCAGTCTGATTTGATTATAATATTCTGAAGATAATATTAATAATTCTCAAAGAAACCGAATCAAAATGATTTAAGGAATTAATTGCCTCAAAGTTTGTAACAACTTAAAAACAGTGAATACACATACAAACATACTTCAAAACAGCTGACATTATTTTTCTTCACTGACACCTTCAACTGACAGAGCAAAGTTTCAGCTATTATTTAGTAAGATATTGAATATCTTTATTTGATATAGTCAAACTAATATATCAAGATATATATTAACTATATTAAGCTGCATTTCTGTAACAATTATGCAATACATGCACACAAATGTCCAATCACCTTGCAGGACCACCTTTCGATATAAATAGCTAGCCTTTCCCATCGCTTGACGAAACTTGGCATTTCGAAATCAATTGCTTTGTGAATGGTGTGAAAGGATGTCATGTCTGACTGACATGATGACTGACAGATACCAAGAAAGGTGGCAGGAAATATGAAATGTGTGAACTATAGCACTGGCACTGATTGGATTTGCTAAATTCATGACCATCTATTAGATGACAGATACATAAACACACACACACATACACACACACACACACATATACAGAATTGTGTCGAATGTGATTTGTCAATCTAACGCTAGTTTTTTGACACCGAAAATGATTTATTGTAATCTTGGCTCATGTTTTAAAATGAAATTTGCCATCACTATTATCTTTTGGTATTATATACTCTTAGGTTTTATCAGGATTAGTTATTACAGCATTAACTATTAAGTCATGTATGTCGTTATCTCTGTTTTTTGAAGTGATGTTTAAATCTTCTTTCATGCGAAAATACTCACAATTATTGACCACTTTGCGTACAGATGTATGGACAACACCAATGGTCTTCGTTTTACAGAAATCAGCAGATGGTTGAAACTCCATGTTGTCAGTCTCGACAGGATCCGTTTTTGTTTCCACTCTCAGTAATTCTTCCATTTGAGCTGAAATTCCTTTCTTGGCCGACATCAACTGTGCAGCATTCCCATAATGCACCAGTCTTTCTGCATACTCTCTTGCATATGACATGTCACTTTCTCTGCACTCCAATTCTTTCAACTGTGCGTTTAAGTTTACTTTCCTTTTGTCATACTCGTCTTTCAATTCTTGGAGAAGTTTATCACCATTTTCACGTATCATTCGAGTGACGTCATCGATTGTTTTCTGGATGTGCTGTTTCATGCTCTCTTCTTCTGCTTGGTAGCAGCCATCGAGTGATTTCACCACTTTCATGACGACAGCTCTGCCTTCATTGAGTGCAACTTCTTTCGCTTTCACTCGCTCGATCATATCCTCCAAATATTCTTTGAATCCACGGGCAGCATCTTTTAAATATATGTAGCTGTGTTCTGGTCTCGCATGATGTAATGCTGCACACTTATAACAGATTGCTATCTCACACGTATCACAGTACAAGTCTATCACCTGATCGTCTGAGTGACGGGTGCAGTACACCGGAGGCTGCAGAGAGGCTGGGTCATCGGACTTTGCTACCTCATATTCTTGTAAGGTCATCAAATGGTGAGATCGTGAAATACGTAATCGTGAATGGGGAATAGCGCAGTTATTACACGTGTCTACACCAATGTTTCACGCTCTCTGCCTGTTCACATCCTTCACAGTTTCTGGTCTTTGCAAAAGTCTCTTCTCGTTTTCTGACAATTTCAAACCAATTCGTTGATAAACAAATTGCCACCAATACACAGGCGCTCCTTAGTTGGTAGTCTGCTAAGGAGATCAATTTTCGGATCGATCTATTGATCCCGTAGTCGATATGCCCGCCACTGCAACCTAAACAGTATTTAGGTTGCAGTGGCGGGTATAGCGACTACGGGATCAATAGATCGATCCGAAAATTGATCTCCTTAGCAGACTACCAGCTGAGGAGCGCCTGTGCACCAATACTTGCCACGCCCGGTACCCTGATGTTGGTGTGAACGTCGACATAATAAACAGATTATCGTCCCTCCTTCCTCTGCCAGCTTACCAAGGCACGGCTCACAGAAGCTGTAAAGACACGGCAGTAGTTTTGCATTCTTGTAACGTTCTCAGCAAATAATGCAAGACAAAAAATTATCGTCAATTTCCTCCATTAACGGTGCCTCTTTAGCCGCCATTGATATCTCAAGCAATGCAGGTCCAGTCCCAGAACGAAGTCTTTTTTTGTGTGAAAAAGATAAATTTATTTCAACATAGTCACAAATAAAACAAATCTACATAACTGTAAATGCATTAAAATTACAATGCGTCTTGTCTGAAAAAACAAATAATTATTAGCTGTTTAATTACAAAAGATCATCATATAAATGCATTCAGGATGCATTCTTCTCCTTCGAATCTTACAAGGCTTGAAAACTACGTGATAAAATTCTCAGTTTTGTTCACCATCTTATAAGTGAAATAGATGTATTCATCCATGAGGAAAGATAACATTTTAATTGTATAACAAATGATTGAACGGAAACTTCAATCCCATCAAGAGTAACCGAATTTCGAATATTCCAAACTATGTATTTACAAAGGAAGTAATACAGTAAATAATGTCAGATGTTGCATTATTATCATTTTCGATTCCTGCAATTGCTAATCTTTTGATATTGATATTATTATCAAAGTTGTGTTTTCTGACAAAGAAAGAAATACATTTCTGCCAGATTTCTTTAACATATTTACACTCAAATAAGATGTGTTCCAGTGTTTCTTCTTGGCCACAAATATGGCATTTTCCATCACTTAAATTGAAAGTTTTGGCCAAGCTTCCTGTGACTAGGCCTCTATGGAAAATCTTCCAATTTAAATCATTTACTGAATTGCTGACAATTCCTGTTGAATTAAGACGGCTGAATAGAGTAGCTTTGTAACTGTCAGTGAGACTTAGATTCTCAGCCCATTTTTGACCAATCTGACCTTTGACTGCATGCCATTTCTTATCAACTAATTTCCAATAAAGTGACTTGGTTTTGACATCACTTTTTGTCAGACCATAATTCTCTAAGTCTAAAATATCATAGTTTTCTTCATTTTGGATGTTTGAAGAGATGATTTGTTTCCAGGAATCTGGGATAGCATTGAGGAGTGTTTCATACTCTGTCTTGATTTCCTCTTGCACATGTCTATTTGTACCTCCTCTAATTTTTGCAATTATTTCCCATTGTTGAAGCCAGTCATTTCTGTCATCATTCCAGATGTCCTTAAGCCTTAAAATTCCACTCTTTGACCATTTTTCATAAAAGAGGACACTTCCTTCATTCTTAATATTGTCATTATACCACAGAACTTCTCTAAGAAGATTCTGTTTTGATGTTGAATTGGTAGATTCACTCTTGTAAGTCTAAGTGACTTCCAGGTATTAAACATATCCCCATACACCATTTGGGTTCGTTTGTTGTTGACTTTGAAATTGAGATGGAGGTAGTGATAATCACTATTCAGTTTATTGTCATAATTCGCTATGAAATATTTTGATAAGCTGGCCCATTTAGGAGTCCCTTTATCTGGATTTTTCTCAAATAATTTCATAAGCCACTTTAATTGGAGTGCATTAATTTTTTCTTCAATGTCTCAGAACGAAGTCTTTCTCTGGGCCCACAGGATCACGCCCTCTACGCTAAACCCGGAAACGCACTCTGTCAACAGCAGACAGTTCAATATCTTGTAAACGACGAAAATAATCCTATCCACGCTTTAACATAAAGACGAAACATGCTGAAAAGCAAATATCTGAATTTCTTATTTGTGTATAGCTTGACTACCCACATTGTTACATTTTATTTGTTTGTTAGTGTTCTTTAGCAGAATTGTCGTATTGCATGGCAAGGGATGCAATCGAAATACGATTTCATAACAATTATAAATATTACCATAAGATGGTCTGATAACCGGCGATGAAAAAGTACAGCTGTCTGTGCACGACCTTCATGTTAGGGGCTATCCGTAGCCTTTCATATCAGATCTGTTGGCGCGAATATCCAATATCTTCGATCACCTGCCGGTTAATTCTCGGAATAGTAGCAAAAGAGCTCCGCGTGTTTAAAAACGTTATGGCAATAGATTTCTTGGTAAGCGGATGGGTATTTTAACCAGTAAGCGGGCGATGAATTTTATTCTCTCAAAAAATGAAACGATGGGCAGGCAGGAACTGTGATTCTGTTGTTTTCGAGAGCTTACAGATTGGCACTGAGAAAGTAACGGGCAAAGAGACGGCCGTTGAATTGACACTTTTGCAATAAGGCGAGAGTTGAGACTTGAGAATCGAAACTGAAAGCTGCGAGATGTGCTGGTAGGGAGAGGGTAAAATATCAAGCAGAATGGGAAACTTATAAAATTATTACGCGAGACCAGAGCAATTACGAAAAGTTTTCATTTTCTCCTCGCCGGAAATTCTCGTTGTTCAAAATACGAAAGAATAGCACATCCCTATGTTCAAATTCCCGATTTCTAAAACTCAGCTGGTTTGCTGTTGGTTGGTTTTCAGTGGGACAATTTTATAACTGTGAAATTCTCGTTAACTGTGTACTTCGGCATGATGGGAGTACCTTCGCTTGGCCCTTTTGACTTGCAACAAATTTATAACTTACTGGTTTCGCCAGAGAGAGGGACCATTGTAAATTCGATAAGAAGCTACATCCTAATGATAATTGCTTACCACCGTACGATATCATTTCTCAGATACGATATCTAAGAAGTAGTTCCTCTTCACTGACTTATAGGCATCTTTGAGTCAATACAGCAAACTTTGATTCTGTCTTGAGAAGACCGTAATATAAGGAAACCAATGCTTACATAAGGTAGAATGGGCCTCGGGGACTGATATTGGGACTCTTTTACAGTATCATTTTGGTCTACAACTTTTGTATGATTATTATGAAGCTCATTGAGAAAATAAATATTTTCATAGAGTTATTTTTGTGAAAATCGAAAAACTTTTCTTTTTCGCTTTACAGTTAACACTATGAAAGGGCTGGCGGCCATTTTGAACTTAAACTTGCCTTAGGAAAATTTGATTTAAAGTTTACGCAAGGGGTTGCTAAAAAGGTTGAAAGAAAGAAGGGGAAGGGGTTACTCAATTTTTGGTGCAAAATAAATTTACACACATCTCAGATTGAACCATGGCACACATCATTTTCTCACCGTACTCTACATCTGATTTGTGCCGAGGTAGTACTATGTGACCATTTGCTCGACATCAGGCGGGTAAATGGTGTCCTGCCTCGAGGGTACATAGTCCTTTCTATGTCTCTATACATGCTTGTCTTACCGAGTTTTCACCCCAAATGTTTGGGTTTATTTGCAATTGACAATCATATGCTTTACTGCCACGTTATACGAAAATCCATCATAAAATAGAACGATTTCCATCGTCGAACTGCGCATTGATATATTTAAATCACTGTTTACAGTTTATCGATTTTTCATGCGTACTTTTCTGAAATCTGGATTTCCCATGTAAGATATATTATTTTAACATTTTTAAATCCTGAAGCTGTCAAATATTTCCGGTCCACTTTCAGTCAAATGATGACTGCGCGGCCCGCGAGGTCATCAACAAGTTACCAATGAGTCCTGTGGAGCGCATGACGTTCGATATAGGAGCATATAACAAACGTCGTTAATGACTGATTTGTGATTTTTAAGTTTTGACGAAAATTATTTTGTCCAACAACAGTAACGTTAATCTACAAACTGTACACAACACCTTGTGTCGTTGCCAAGGTTCATAATACCTTTAATTCAACATTTGTAAGGGACATATAAAATGTATATACTTGTTTTATTGAAAAAAAAATGTTTCAAACATACAATTGAAGGTTAGAGCTATATAATTGTATCTCTGATCTCTCTGTTTTCAGTGCACAGCAGAAGTTAAGTCGATGTCGACACTCAGCGGAGAAAAAAATTGAAAACGTAGTGACCAAAAATTTCCAAAGGACAATCGAATTCGGGAGGTACCAGTTAACTCGCACCAAAAACAAATAAGAAATTATTTTTCCAACGAATTTGCAGTATGTACTGAATCTACACTGAATCGATTTAGAACTTTCAACGAAATGCTAGAAGTGAGCATGTCGGTCGATAGCTGCAATAATTGTAGCCCTTGGTTGGTGGGGATTGGGCTTCTGTCGTGCGGCTCGCGCCTTGCCCCTGTAACCTCCACAAATGTAATAATCTCCACAAATGTAATATCAACCACAATTGTAATAAAATGCACCCATAAATGTAATATCGCCCATAAATGTAACAAAAATCAACCATAAATGTAATAAAAACACCAACCACAAATGTAATAAATGGTAACCATAAATGTAATAAAAAAATCACCCATAAATGTAATACTTGTCAACCATAAATGTAATAAATCTATTTTGTCGTTGCAATTGAGGAATTAGCCCTTAAATATTGATCTATGTAATAAGGAAAGCAACTCCACACATTATTCATTTCTTAATTGTTTGCGTTTAGTGTGTTTTGCATATTTGAAAGTGTATTTTACGTTTCCCTGTTTTGTGTACAGAACTGACTGGCCATGGCTAGACACAGCTGTAATCTGAGTGTCAGTGCAGTCTCTACTCCAGAGTGGGGAAGACTGTATAACACTTCGATCCTTTAACGCCGTTTTTTCGAAAATTGCCATACTTTCTTAATCAATCTCCTCAAATTCGTCTTCAGTGGATAAATTGTGTGGAATAATCGATAGATTGTCTGTATTCCTATGTTGTCCCACTTGAAGTTTGTTCCTTCACTAGGGATGCCAGGATGTCTAATTTTGTTCTACTGTGTTCAAGATAGTTTTCGTATTGTTTTTTACTAGATTGAAATATATGTTCTCGTTAACATTTTTTGTGTCGTAAGTTTCTGTTATAAGGTTTTATATTTCTCTGTTATTTGTTCTGAGTCATCTGTCATAAACTTTGTGTGGTATCACTGGTTGACGAGTTATTTTGACGCTTCCTTATTATGTAATTATCAGTGTCTAGAACTGCTGTTCTACTTCCATTATCTAACGGTTCGATCAGTACCTCGCCGTTTTCTGATAGCGTTCTCAAAGTATTCTATTCTGTGTTTCGGAAATGAAACCTAGTTTCGCGAAAGTATGCAATAACATTACATTAGTCTTATTAAAGTTATTATTTACTCAGGGCATTGATAAACAAATGATCACATATGCAAGTTCAAGTTTATTACATTTATGGTTGAGTTTTATTACATTTATGGTTAATTTGTTTATTACATTTGTGGTTGCGGGTTGTTACATTAATAGTTGACTATTTTATTACATTTGTGGTTGATTTTATTACAATTGTGGTTGATATTACATTTGTGGAGATTATTACATTTGTGAGGTTACAGCCCCAACCAGGGCTACAATTTCTTCCTATACCTGCTAGTGTAAAAGCTGCAGTGCGGATCTACACTGCATGGTCAAGGCACACACGGGGCCGCATTATTAGAGAATCTCGCCTTACCGTGTGCAAATTCACTATAATCCTGCTCCCGGATAATGTTAGAGCCCTTGTAACTCCTATCGATGGTCAACTTTACTCCTTGCAGCTGAAAAATGACAGTTTAATGACTCTGGCGCGAAGTCAATTCGAACTGGACCGCCGTCGTTGAACTCTGTACCCAGCCGACTTGTACCATTACATTTTAGGGGTGGCCGATAGGTGTGAGGGACTAATGAAAACGGTGACACCAGCAGTACAGTAGCGCGCTAGTGGCAGTATAGTTGTTGTTATTTTAACGCTATCTTTTCGGAGGATTGAAAAAGGTCATAGGACTGTTTGCTCCTTTTCAATTACTGCTAGAATACCACTATCGCTGAAAGCAAAGAGAGACCAGTGACCATTGAAGAACTTGCCATCTTTATTTCCTGAGAAGTGAAAGAGATATTCACGCCATGCAAAGTCTGTCGTCTCGTCTTTGCCATTTTATACAGATGCTCTGACAACAAGAGGACACCGCGATATAATTATAAAATATCCAATCGATATTTACGGCTAATATACTATACGATATGGATCTCTAAGGCTATAAAATCTTCGATATATATCGGATATTTACCCGCCTAATTAACAAACTCTAGTATCATCTAGTAGCGAAGTTCGAGCCAGACTAGCGCTTGGCCAGAGCTGTAAAGTGGTGAAATGTCTGACAAATATTCGCAACTCTTTTTAATCTTGAAGCTTATAGTGGTACATTTTCCGACTGTTTCAAATGTGATGAAATAGTTCCGATTCATAAGGGAGGCTCTAAAAGTGATGTTAACAACTATAGGCCTATCTCCCTTCTACCAGTTCTATCTAAAATACTAGAAAAACATGTTTATATTAGTTTTTACAGTTTTATGCATTTAATCTTTTTTGTTACAACTCACAATCATCAGACAACATCACTCTTGTCACATTGCTTTAGTCAAGTTAACTGACCAGGGTCTATACTTTTACAGAATATAGATGAAGATAATTGTTTTTAGATATACTTAAAGATTTTTTCATCGTTGATCATAACATTTTGCTGAGCGAACTTTCTGTGTACATGTTTTCTGATTTGTCACTGAAGTGGTTTCGATCAGACCTTACAGGAAGAAGTCAATGTTAGCTATTTAGGTGTACACGCTCATGTTTTGTCGATTGGTGCGGTGTATCTCAGGAGTCCATTTTGGTCCACTTCGGATCATGTTATGTATGTCATTTTCCCCCACACTCATCATGACATGAGTTTAATTAGTCTGGAACATTCTCAACTTTGTGTAAAAATGGGAAGCTTTAAATAGATACTACTACTACTGTGACTACTACTACTTCGGTGCTTCAAATTTTATCAGATTTATTCAAAAACTGCTGAGGTCAATATCAAAGCATGTATGTAAAACATGCTGATTACAAGGAATTTGTTACAAAAAGAAAGATGTATCCATGAAAAAGCACAGATGTGAAAATGATGTAAAGAAATCCTCATACAACCCGGCCTACTTCATCATTAAGATGTATGTTGACAGACAAGAAAATGCCGAAATTTTAAATTGATAAACACTGCATTATTGAAGTAGTCATGAGCAAACGGATGGAGGAAGTCCATCTGATTAAAATCAGGTGTAGAGTACGGCGACGTCTTCTTATGCGTACGCGGTATTCTCTCCGAGTCGCTGTCGCCTCTCACTACGCGACAGCGAGAGAATACCGCGTACGCATAAGAAGACGTCGCCGTACTCTACTTCTGATTTTAATCAGATTGGAGGAAGTCGTTCCTATATTAGGCTATTTCCATACTGAGTTCATCATGCACACTGTAAAGTTCACTATGGTTCGAAGCGAGACTACATAAATGTCCTGTGAGAAAATTAACCTGGAATGTAATCCGCGTTTGTGTAATGAGTTAAGAAATGCTACGACCCTACAAAAACAGTAAAATACCTACGTGTTGTATACAAATAGCAAAGTATTTGGCAAAGCTGCACTATAAGTAACTATAAATAAATATCGGCGATTTCACAGACCCGGCGTGCCGTGGCACAAGGCTAGTCATTGTAGTATCGTCTAGAGTCCGGAAATTGCCGATAAATATTCTGTAAGTATAGGCGATTTCACAGACGCAGAGTGCTGAGTCCAGTGTCGATCGGCGATTTCACAGTAATCCCGAAATCGTCGATATGTCAAACTTTGATACTAGATGGAAAATATCCGATTTAAAAAAAAAATGTTCAAAAGTCACGCCGTCATGGACAAGAATGCCGTTTTGGCACCCCACTTCACACATTGTGACCTTTTTAGTCTAACAGATTTTGCTTGGAACCACTCTTTCCACATTGAACAACAGCGGCATCTTGTAAATGTAGTTGTACCATGGAGGTGGATGGTTGAACTTAGTTGTGAAAGTTGAACTAGTTATATGGAGTTTAACTTAGGCACACGCCTCTGAACAATGTACATGGACACAAAGTTCTATAACTGCTTCAAATGACCCGTTCCCGTGTAGGATTTATTGAACTAGTACGTAACATATTTGAGAAAGTTCGGAAGATAGAGCACAGGATTTATTGAACTAATTAAAATGCGTAGTTGAACTTCGGCAAAAGTATCTCTCTTTATTCACCAAGAGTTATATATTGTCATGAAAATTACCCACCCCTTTCAATCCCATAAACTAGTCCTACGAGTATGGCAAGAGTGTCCGGCTTTGGCTCCGGAGGCAGTGAAGGGCTACCCGTAAGCATGCTCATTCAGCTCCCTCACACCTGTCGGCCACCCCTAAAATGTAATGGTACAAGTCGGCTGGGTACAGAGTTCAACGACGGCGGTCCAGTTCGAATTGACTTCGCGCCAGAGTCATTAAACTGTCATTTTTCAGCTGCAAGGAGTAAAGTTGACCATCGATAGGAGTTACAAGGGCTCTAACATTATCCGGGAGCAGGATTATAGTGAAATTTGCACACGGTAAGGCGAGATTCTCTAATAATGCGGCCCCGTGTGTGCCTTGACCATGCAGTGTAGATCCGCCACTGCAGCTTTTACACTAGCAGGTATAGGAAGAAATTGTAGCCCTGGTTGGGGCAAGGCGCGAGCCGCACGACAGAAGCCCAATCCCCACCAACCAAGGGCTACAATTATTGCAGCTAGTCGGTCGACAGTGGCGCACTGTGACACTGAATTGAACTACGTGCAAGTTCAGACTGTCGGAGCTTGTCCAGTAATGGCCACACGTGGCGCTCTTCTGAAGAATGTGACGTAACGTTTGACAAAACACAGATTGTACGCATGCCGTGCCACAGTATGCAGACTCGCAGAGCTAGCACCGCCCATTTGCTGGACACTGCTTTCGGAGGCTATGACGCGATAGACGCAATGGTACCTGAACTTGTCGATACCACCACACATTACAGGTACGCCGACTGACAATGACAGCATTGCTAAGGTCTAGCCATCTTTCGTACGTTTCTGCGTTCAGTGTCCGCACCCACAGCAACATTTGCAAGGAAACACTCTCTCTACGGTTAGCTCACTCCACGGGGTCAAAAGAGAAGGCGTCTTGGGATCTTCCGGATTACAACACAGACGTAAACACTCACCAACACAAACTCAAGCGACCGGAAAAACCGCCACCGAAGGTACCCAAGGCAAGACCAACATGGAAGGGAATACGAGATCTCGAGGCAAGGGCTAAGGTAAGAAGAGCACGCAAGTAACATAGTGTTCTCAAATCATGCAAATATGACAGCTTTCACGTCGTGTAGGCCTAATCATGTGATATTGTGCTAGCGGGTGCGTTGACCCGGTCACTGGGACGCTGATTATGTTTTCACTGGCTGAGGTCGAAAGGAACTGAAACCGCAGTCCACACAGGCGCTTTGATCGTGGCTTTGCTATGCCCCTTTGATTATGTAGCATAAAGTGTCAACACTTTGTAGATATGTTGACAATGTTTTAATCCTCAATACCAAAGTGTCAATACTATAAGGCCTCGCATAGCCCTGCGCGCTGCGTACGATGCTATGTTCCCGGCAATGTATGGTCTGTGGTGGTACGCGAACAACGCCGGGAACATGTACACGCAACTTTGTAATGCCGTACATAGGGCTAGGCCTCACGAAGCGACGACTGAAGCGCCTGTGGCACAGGTTGTACAGCATTTCACTGATAAATCAACCGCGTATCGAGAAATCTCGATGAAAAAGTTAAACGGCGATATTTGGGGCTGAGCTATGATACCAAAACAACCAACCCATGAATATTTGCAGGAGTTTGCTCGCGTCACAACGCCTACAAGAGCATTTTGGATCTTGCTTTGTTGCAGTAAAGCCTAAAGGGGTATCAAATGTCATTTGCCAACAACCGTAGAAATAACTGGAGTCACTGATATTTATAACATGTAGGTCTGTATGCGTGGCTTGAGAATTCATTCTCTATATCTGTTCAACCTTTATGATTCAGTCGGCGATTGCAGCAATGATTTGCTGTAGTGGATCCTTCCTACCAGGCTCTATAAACAAAAACCATAGAAATAAAAACAACTTGGCAGAAAGAGGATTAAAACATTGTCAACATATCTACAACGTATTGTCTGTAAATTTTTCAAGACAAGAGTAAACGTAAACAGTCCATAGGGTAGGATCACACAATAAGCAGTATTAGGTTTCTTTGCTTTGTATGATAATGAGTCTTTCAAAACAATTTCATGTTTAAAAGAATTATGTAAAATATAATTCATATTGGGTATAACAAAACATGCAGGTATACTATTTTGATGCAAATTTTGTCCACATCTAAAAAAAGGCAACCAGCATATATTCAACTGCCTATAATTTTTATCGTAATTTTGGTCTCGGCCATTGTAAAATTTGGCTGCAATTCATTTTGATGCAGGGCACTTCTACTGAAAGCTTTAATGCAACATACTGCAGGCCCTGAACCCTTCCCCCAATCATAGTGGTGCTTGTTTTCTGCCAATCTGGTAAATATTATATCCATCGGCTTGGATCAAGTTGGTGAGAAAAGGAAAGTGGCTTGAATTTTTTTCTACTTTAACACAAACAGAGGAGAAGAATAAAGTGAACTAGTTTTGAGAGAACAAAATTGATGAAAATCTTGACAAAAGTGAGCCTATTTCCTGTTAGAGTGTATGAAATTTCCCTATCTGCTGAGTCACTAAAAAAAACAGTATTGATTGAGTCTTAGCCATACACATTTTCACCCACTTGCGTTGGTCTGTAATTGCAGCTTTAGTCTGTGGAAATCATGTTTGCGGTGTTGTTTTCAGCGGTCTTCAAATGTCCAGTTTTTGTAAAAATTCAACATAATATTATGCTGCACTTCAATTAAAGAACTTGACCTGACGGTGACATATGAACTTGGCAGGATTAAACTTTAAAGTGTTAAAGCTATCATACCTTTTGAGGTAATCGGCTGAGATCATAATCCCATTGTTGTGTGTTTTTAATCTACCAATATATACTGTACAGGATTTGGTGCCATACAATTATTGTCCTAGAAACCTCTGGAATTTCAAATTTTCTCTTCACAAAAAACCAATAGCCCTGAGGCTGTGCTCCACCGATTTGCTCACTCCAGATTTTTATATTTTTCCCGCCAGGTTTCTCTGATTCCAGATACCCTGAAGCATATGGAAGAAAATGAAGAATTCAAAATCACGGCGGAAAATCTCAGAAAACTTGGACAGGCTCAACTCACGAGGGAGGAGCGTAAGAAAAGACAGAGGGCGCTACATAATTTAGGAATACCCCATTTTCGAGACTTTGTCAAGCAGCAATTGAAGGCTCATGACAGATCAGGTATGTACACTCTATTGTCAAAGTGAGAGTTGAAACTTACCATAAAACCCTATTAATTCGACCACCCTATTTTTTCTCAAAAGTAATTTTATTTCATCCATATCAATTGGACCACCAATGGAAATTGGAACATTCTCAATCTCTAATAATTCGACCAACAAATGATGACAAGCTGTTTTGAACATTTGATTTTTGATAAAATACAGAAAACAATACAATGTACAGCACAGAATGTCTAAGTTTGGACTTCAGGAAAGCCACCTTTATATGTTTCAATCATCCAAGGTGGTAAGCATATCACTTATGAACTGTCAAAAAAGTTGAAATCCATAATAATTCGACCACTAAAATTATTTTGGCTTTCAACAATTTATAATGGTTATTATTTTTTTCTGGTCAAAATGATAGGGTTTTTACGGTAAGCACTGAAATAGGGAATTAGGATATTGTTGAATATTGGAACACAATACATGTATTTGCTTTTTTCCGAATATTTAAATGAATATGCCAATCTAAACATAAAATTTGACAATTAAACGCCTTCTTTGAGCATTCTTGAATAATTTTATTGTAATAATAGCTTGCGCAAGCACCTAACTGATACACGTGAGTTACGGAAATACGATGAGAATAAAAATTCCTGACTGCATAGTCACCCCATTGCAATCCCACTATGTTTGTGGGTGTGCCAGAGCATGTCAAAGCCACAGCTTCAATATTTTTTTACTTTGATGAGGATTTGCAATTGGTAAAGTTATATAGTGACTATGATAACTTTAGAATTTGAAAATAGATTGAAATGTATCAATATAATTTCATTTTGGATCAAATGTATAGCAGCTGTCACTATGGTTTACCGGCCAACAGCAAAGTACACTGGCAGGTTTAGGGCTAGGGGGCATGAGGTGGAAGTACTCGTTTTATTACGTGAGGTGGGAGTACTCGTTTTATGGTATTATATAAAGTATATCATTAACTGCCCAAAGTACATGTAAGCCAGGCCCTGTCTTCTGTTAATGACAATTTGATGAGGTACATTTAGAGCTGAGTAAGGACATACCAGGGCTCGAAATTAGCGGTGGTCTTGCGTCAAATGACCACCATTTTTCCGTGCTTGACCTCCAAATTCTGTAACTGGTGGTCATTTTGACCACCATGTAAAACATTTAGTATTTCAGCGATTGCCGCTTTGTCTGATGGCGAGGGTACCGTTTCATCAATACAACATTGCAATCGGCCTTGAAGAAATTGTTACACATAACGTTTCATTCCTTTTTGTGGCGCAGGGCCTTCACAGGTGCTAATAAACTAAATTTCATTTTGCGACATTTATGCAAATATTTCTCGCATCAGAAAAAAAAAATTCAAAATCCTTCTACTTATCATTACAAAACATTAGCACGAGTCAGTAGATGAGAAGTTGTTGGCAAAATCATTATCAGGTTTTTTTTAGCTCCCATAGCCATATGTATATATGGCAATGGAAGCTATTCTTATAGGCTAGGGAAATGTCTGTATGTCTGTATGTCTGTACGTCTGTATGTCTGTATGTCTGTATGTCTGTCCGTCAACATCAAAAACTCCAAAACCGCTGTACATTTCATCTTGATATTTGGTGTGTACATGGATGATGGGCTGTAGATGAGATTTTGTTCAAATGAAGTTGTCATTGCCAAAAATATGCAAATTAAGTGAAAAAAATGTAAAAAACAGTCAAAATTGAAAAAACTCAATAACCACTGAGCAGATTACATGAAAAATTAGCATGTAAGTACTTTGGGCTGACATGAAATGATTGTGCACATCTTGGGTCAGTATCTTGGACTTGCTATTTTTCATGAATTTTTTTGTAATTTTCTCCCATTTTTGGTCAAAAAATCTCCTGCTCTGAAACCACAAGTCCGATTGATTTGAAACTTGGTATGGAAGTGCATAGGAGTGACCTTTGCCAAATTTGGGCAAATCGTGGTGAAATTTGCATATTTTTAGTTTACACGTCCATAGACTCCCATGTATAAGGCCACGAAAAATAAAAATTTAGTTTCTCATCGTATTCATATTGCAAAAAGGATGCAGTGACACAATGTTTAGTCCCCACAGATGAAGTCCAGTGAGCTTATAGATTGGGTCATGTCCGTCTGTTCGTCCATCCGTAAGTCCATCCGTTCACGCATATATCTCGGATATTTTGACAAAATGTCATGTGACCTTGATGACCTTTGATCTCAAATATACATATTTGTCCATAACTCAGTAACCACAAGTGCTACAGCCTTCATGTATGGTATGATGGGACACCTTATGACGCCACATATTGTACCTCATTAATTATGCACATATCTAATTTTGAGCGAGCCAATAGAGCTAGAGGTCTGATTTTTGGTATATAGGGATAACTTAGCAAAACAATTTTTTTGACAAAATGTCACGTGACCTCGGTGACCTTTGACCTCAAATATACATATTTGTCCATAACTCAGTAACCACAAGTGCTACAGCCTTCATGTATGGTATGATGGGACACCTTATGACGCCACATATTGTACCTCATTAATTATGCACATATCTAATTTTGAGCGAGCCAATAGAGCTAGAGGTCTGATTTTTGGTATATAGGGATAACTTAGCAATACAATTTTTTTGACAAAATGTCACGTGACCTCGGTGACCTTTGACCTCAAATATACATATTTGTCCATAACTCAGTAACCACAAGTGCTATAGCCTTCATGTATGGTATGATGGGTCACCTTATGACGCCACATATTGTACCTCATTAATTATGCGCATATCTAATTTTGAGCGAGCCAATAGAGCTAGAGGTTCTGATTTTCGGTATATAGGGATAACTTAGCAATACAATTTTTTGACAAAATGTCACGTGACCTGGATGACCTTTGACCTCAAATATACATATTTGTCCATAACTCAGTAACCACAAGTGCTACACCCTTCATGTATGGTATGATGGGACAGCTTATGACGCCACATATTGTACCTCATTAATTATGCACATATCTAATTTTGAGCGAGCCAATAGAGCTAGAGGTCTGATTTTTGGTATGTAGGGATAACTTAGCAAAACAATTTTTTTGACAAAATGTCACGTGACCTAGGTGACCTTTGACCTCAAATATACATATTTTTCCATAACTCGGTAACCACAAGTGCGACACCCTTCATGTTTGGTATGATGGGACACCTTATGACGCCACATACTGTACCTCAATAATTATGCGCATATCTCATTCTGAGCGAGCCAATAGAGCTGGATGTCTGATTTTTGGTATATAGGGATAACTATAGGAGAGAAAATATTTTGACAAATGTCATGTGACCTCGAGACCTTTTACCTAAAATATATGTTTATGTCAATAAATAAGTAACCACAAGTGCTATGTCCTTTGTATTTAGTAGGATGGGAGACCTTATGACAACACACGCTTTACCTCATTAATTATGTACACATCTAATTCTGGGCAAGCGAATAGAGCTAGAGATCTGATTTTTTTGCATATAGGGATTAATTAGCAATATAATTTTTTTTTTCAAAATGTCATGTGACCTCGATGACCTTTGACCTTGATTATACATATATATGCATATCTCAGTAACCACAAGTTCTATACCCTCCAATTTTGATAGGATATTAGACCTTAAGATGTCACATCTTGTACCTCATTATAATGCACATATGTATTTCTTGGCTGGCCAATACTGCTAGAGGTCTGATCTTTTTTCCCGATTTAGAACCATAACTTAGACATGCCTCATGTGTTTCAAATTGGAACAACGACATAGACCTATGTGCCCATAGATCTCAACATATACACTCCAGTGATACTTCTTAATGACCATATTTCCTGCCCCATCAAGACTAATACTCCTATTACAAGTGGGGACTATGTCATTGTAAATGACTTGTTGAGTTAATGGTTGTATCACAGTATTCGATATATCTCATTCTGTATTTTTTCCATTTTATATTCTGAATAATTACATTAAACATATTTCACTGTCTCCAGTACATTTCATTTAAGTATTTTCACTTCATGCACTTTATCCCTTTCACACATGTTCAAATATCTGACCAGAGAACAAACGCTAAATAGTCCAGGATGGGAGCTACAGTGTCATTGACGCTATTTTTTTCCATCCAACATAGGTATTTTTTACCTTCTCGTGTCTATTTATAGACAGAGAAGGTATTAGAGTTGAAAACCAATATGCTGCTGTCAAGAACTTCCGTCTGTCAAGACTTCCGTCTGTCAAGATCCGTTGACGTCATGCCATTGTGATGGGTCATATCATAAACTGGTGGGGGTGTTCATGGCTCAGGTTGAGGTGTGGGGAGAACGATTTTGAGCTATGACAAAAATCAAAAGGGACTTAGCGGCATAGCCACAGTGTTAAGCCTTTCTCCAAGGTTTCTTAGTTGACTACAATCTATTACAGACTACTGAGCTGACGTTAGGGGTACTCACTTTGTGTTTGCTCACTCTGTGAGCGCTAGTGTTTGGTACTGAGTTGCGTGGATATCCTCTCATGGCCTCACGTGATCTGGGCCTGTTGCATAATCTGCAGAGATGATCATATGCCTTCGAGTCTGAAAACTGTCATTGTGTAAAAACTGTCATTGTGTAAGCCTGTCGGCATTTTCCTTGCATTTTTTCTCATTTAATTTGCAAAATATCGGCGAGTACCTCAATATTTCAAGATAACCCTTTCTTCCCAATCGTTCCTGGAGTTTCAGAGTCATATGAACGAAAATGAGTGAAAGTTTTAGACAGGAAAATCGGACGTCGGCCATGTTCAATGTTTACAGTACAATCAGAAGTTTACGTGGAGGAATTAACCAACAAACACAGGAGTGTTCATGATGCCCGCCCTCTAGAGGCAGACCCTCCTATATGAAGTACCACATTTGATGCTTGTGGAAAGCTTGACCACACAATGGAGCATTTAAACTTTTAGAAAATGACAAACTGAATAAAAAGGTATTCAGAAAATGTCAAATACTGAGGAAAAATGCGCAAATATTCAAAATAAACAGGTTAACTGATTGGTCAGCTATAAAAAAACAATGAAAATGTTTATGATCAAAAGTTTTTGAGATGCGCACATTTTAACAAATACAGAAATTATTAACATTATAAATATAAGACAAAACTATTTTTCAGGGATGGGACAGGTGGGAAATGAGGGGTGAGAGACAAAGGCACACCTATTGCTGCATGTGGATGCAGCCACACCATTTCATTTACAGCATACTTATTCACTGTGTTGTGTTCAAGTTCCATATTGACTGACTGTCATACAAGGATAACATAAGCAAATCAAATCAAATTAGAAAAGGATCAATGCTGTTGTGTGGATTTTGCTGAACATGGCTGATATTTCGCCCTATATATTTGGTATCCAGCAAAGGCATATTTTGATGTAAAGTCAAAATTAACACTACATTGCTGACAATATATTTTACCGTTTCTGCATGAATTTTTCTTTTTTAAATTATAGTATATTAGTACTTCAAACAGATTAACAGTTATCGTGATGTCAACCCATAATTTTACATCACAAAGACTGTAATTCTGCCAATTTTTTTTGTTTTTCAGTCATTTTATAAATTTTGCACTGCACAAGATGATTGAACAAATTGCAATGTTGGAATTTGTAAACTCAAAGAATAAAAATCCTTTGGTCACAAATTAAATTATTTTTTGAAAAGAAATTACTCTTAAACACTTTTAGCATATATTCTTTACACGGTCATGTATTTCAAGGAAAATATGCCTATTAAAAACAGTAATTTCTTCACTTTCAATTTTTTTTCAATACTATGACAATTATCAGCCATGAGGTTATACAAACACAAGACCAGATAAGCGTTTTTCATCATTTCCACAGGACTCTTTGGAAAATCCATTAAAAACAGTTAAAAGTGACTGGAAATGATCACTTGGTATACATTTAATTTACAGATGCCAGGTTGTGTATTTCACATACACTCAGGTCAGTAAGGAAGTGCGTCATTACTATTTTGGACTGTTAATTCTTATTTCTGAATTGTTAACTTTTTTCCATATTGAACTATCTTTAGGCAGTTTATACTGTAGCTTAGAATTTTTTTGATTGATGTATTTAATCATCTTTTGGGTTCTTTGGGTCCATATCCCACCTCATGCCACTACATCATCAACTATTTACCAACAACTCCATGCCAACAACCAATACCTGACCTGGCCACACATTAGAGAAGGTACAGCGTCATTGACGGTATTTTTTTTTTTATCCACTGTACAGACATGTACATTTTGGGTACAGCCATGTTCAAAGACCCACCATAACATTGACCTCTCTTTTCGTGAATACAAAAAGCCTGATAATATGATTCAGTTAAAAAAAAATATTGACTGCCAGTTTCCTTAAAATGACCCCAAATTAAAATGTGGTGGTCAAAATGACTACCAGGATAAAATGTTAATTTCGAGCCCTGCATACCATGTGAGTAAACATCTATGTGTTTTCAGAACTTTGTTGGAGGTTGAAAAAGTGTATTAGAGGCATATTGCATTTTGATATTCAGCGGAATCAAGTCGATGATTGATTGAAATCAGAGAAGGGAAGCTAATGAGATCTAATAGCAACGTGTACCAGTACTCGATAAATCTAGGCAGTTTTCACAGTAGAATTTTTATCTATCAGCCACCATGTTTTTGCGTGACTGATTTCTGTCAAAGACTTGGAGCCACGGCTATGAGTCATGCGTACAAAAAGGATGAAAAAGAGATAAAAGAAGCATTATTAGCACCATATACATATCTAAATTATAATAATTATAATAAGTATATTAGGTTTAATTGTCTATAGTGGAAGGTCTGTTGAAAAGGAAGCAAACTGACATACTGCAGCTGAACATAGGACTGTACTGCAACCAGGCCTGCAACCACTGCCATGTGGAATCATCCCCCAAGAGGAAAGAAATGATGAACCGACGGACAGCCGAGAAGTGCATTGACCTCCTGCAGAAAAGTCCCTCAATCCACACACTGGACCTGACAGGTGATATTATGGCTTTTTTCTGTTGCATTGTTTTTCAAACAAAAAACATGAAATGCATGTACAGTCAGACATCCATGGTTATGCAATGCGTGTCCTGTTCAGTGCCTATGCCAACCTCTAGATCCAAACCACATAACTGTTGCAGACTCCTCTAGCCTATAATTATACAAGCATATGACATGGCCTGCCAAAAATTGAATGATTTTAGCTCGCTGGGATGACATTAAAAGCCAAGCAAATCTTTTGTCAGCAATGAAAACCAAGTTTCACAGTCACTCGGTAAACACTAAAGCTTAGAAAACCCACGGACAAGCATGCCATAACAAAACTGTTATTGTATTGCTCAAAATATATTTGTATACCTACTCACAGTGAAAACCATAACAGTCACTCAGTAATCACAAGAGCTTGGAAAATCCGTAGACAAGCATGCAGTTTCAAATACTCATATACCTAATGACAGTATACGAAAGAATAACTAATTACAGATTCAGTCAGCTGGATCAGTCTGGATCAAGTTGAATCTCACTGAACACACATCCAGGGATCAAACTATCCCCTTACATCAAAATGAAAACAATTGTGTTATCATATCAAATATCATATCAAATAATAGACATCAGATCCCATTCAATTTTATGAATATTGGCAAGAACCTCTCAGTAGTTTTGGAATGATAAGTGTAGGGCATTTATTCACACTTAAACTACAGAAAGGTTTTAAGATGATACACGGAGTATCATGTTAATTGCCAAAAGGGATTGGACGGTTGACAAATCAATCATAACAGATCCAGTGAAAAATATGGCATTTTGAAGTACAAGTTCACTGTGAAATCGTCCAAATTTTGAACTGAATTCAAACTAATAAGTCCATTGTAATCCCTTGTGAGAAACCAATATATATACGGTAGATATTGAGTCAATCGCTCACTGGGTCAAACGTCAGTCACATATATGAATCTTTGAAAGTTTGAATCTGAGTGAACGGCAGTACAAACAAAACTTAGTGAAGAAAGACACACAGAGAAATGCACTTCTCTGCCCATACTCATTTTGACATACAGATGTTGTTTGTATACTGCTAGCTATCACATGCTGATAGAACTCTATTTTTAGAGTAGGACCATTATGCAGCAATGCTTGATTGCAGTGTTATGGAGAGGACATCTCAAGGACATTTCTGTTGATTGACAAATTTACACCTATAGCAAAACTGAATTGTTAAAATGCTAGACCTACATTTCCTTGCATCCTCTTTGAAGTTCAAAGGTCAATCTTCCCAGCAAGTTCAAAGACATGTTTTATTTTGCAAGGTACAGTAATGCATGCAACACTCCTTGATGACAAGTTACTTAGCTGTATTGGCAGCTTTGGCTGAGAGAAAACTCATATAATATTTCTTAGGATTATTGACTTTCACAGCAATAATCTGTGAAGCGTGAAACCAACTCATGTGAGATCTGGGCACATAAGGAGTTTCATTGCATGCACCCAGCAACACTGCAGTAGTATAGCCAACCTCCATTTATAACCCTATGCACCCTGACCCCCTGGTACTCTAGCTATGACATCTTCAGACATTTATGTCCAAGCCAGGTTCAAAGTGTCTATTTAAAACTGTAGTATATCCAAACTTTCAAATGAAAATTCATCACATCAACAACTGACATGGGTCATTTCAATGTCCAATGGCAGCAATCTAGAGCAAAAAGGACAAAACTTTGAATTTAAAGACCAGAGAAAAGACCAAAAAACCTGAAATTAGAATTGATTTTTTTGTACAGTTAATTTGCAGAATGAGCTTCTATTTATTTTATATAATATCAAATTTCTAAAATGATTTATTCTAAGACATGAAATACTTCAACTCAAATATAATCTCTTTGATAAAATATGAATTAGGAGGTATGTCCCTTTAGCTCTGTACCATTATCACTGAAGCATTGCCTAGTAAACTTTGCTGTATTCTTTTCTTATAGGTAAAACAGTAGACTTATTTCTATTTTGAAGTTTTGCGAAATCATATCTTCACACACTTATAAAAGTCCATGATGTCACAGGTCACTAGGAGGTCAGGGTTCAAAGCATCAAACCTCCCATCATGCAATAGCAGCAATGAGCAGGGCCCCACCACAGTGGGGTAGAGTAACTGTGACCCCACTAAAGAAAAGTTGCAAAGAAACGCCCTGCCTTAGCTAAATCCAGACTACTTGATGTTTTCATGCCATGTGCTGACACTGAGTCCACTTAGCCTGTCGGGCCCAGGACATGTTGTGCCATGGTATGCAAATGTGATATGTAAATATACTCTGTGACATCACAAAGTGGTATAATTATGCAAATTACAAATTTCAGTTGCAAAGTAACCCTATCCATGAGTAGCACACAATGTATCGGCAAAATTTTTAGATTCACTCACATTTATTTCCACCAATACATATAGCATATAATGGCTGCAGGAATTTCGATAGAGATGCATTATAATCCAAAATAGAACAGGGACCATGAGTAACATGCAACAAACAGAAATAGAAATGAACATGTCAGATGAGAAATTGTACCATCTGTCAGTTTTACTGATATTTAATAGGGAACCTTGTACAGTACTGTTCACACACTTGTCAAAATACATTTTGCTACAGTGAAGATACTGTTTGTACTGTTATAAAATCAGCAAACCTCAAAAGTTTTCAACGACAAATATAGCAAAAGTGTTGCCAAATTGATGTTATATTCAGGCTATTCACGACAACAGTTGAAGTTGTATAGGCACATTATACACATTCAGATCCACAAACCCAGTGGCCAAAGACAATAATCAGCCACAGTTGATTATTACCTGGTATAAGCACAAGGCACAAAAAAAGCAACCAACATGGTCAAAATTGCCAACGTCATGAGCTTCAGCTAGAGAATTTTCTTACTTCTGATTAATCTTCATGTTGCAGATTTTATCGGAAAAGTTCAATGAGTGAAACTATAGTTCAGATTATTTGTTAAAGATATAGTAAATATACACATCAATAACAATGGGACATACATGTAGTAACATGATGGAACGTGTTTGTGCCAGTGTACCGGTATATTGAGGAACTGATGAAATAGCAAATACCAGTAGAGTAATGATAATGAAAACATGTTTATTTAATTTTGTCTGTGTTCCAGGTGGGGCTCCGGAACTCTGCCAGGAATTCCGTTACTTGGCCAAGGCTGGAAGAGAACTTGGAAGGCAGGTGATTGACAGGTGTAACTTGACGGCATTACTTGAACCAGGGCAGGAAGACACGGCAGAATTCCTGGCTGAGAATCAGATCCAGGTGTTTGCATCACTTCCCTGCTACAGGTATTGTGAACACACGGGGACGATAGAATTGAAAAATATCTCTGAAAATGGTCACTACTCTGACAATTTGATGCCCCAGTCAGGAATGGCAGATGTATAATAATAAGGATAGAAAGAAAATACTGCAAAGGATGTATTCGGACATTGGCGCCGCGTATTGCCCTCCGCTTCACGTCGGGAGATACGCTGTGTCCTCGTGCATCCTTTGCAGTATTTTCGTAACACCTTCATAACATTAAATAAATATTCAATGAATGCACATACTTGTTCATGATGCATGATTATCCAAGTAGTGCAGATAATGTTTTTACACATCCTGTCAAAAATTAACACAAACAACGTCATTATCAGTACATGAAACAAAAAACACTTGTAAATGTTTGTTTGTTGAATTTTTATTCCAGTAAAAAGAATGTCAATTTACAGAGAGGGCAGGGTGTCTTTGACAAAAGCATCCAAGCACTTCTCATACTGAATTCACTTGGATACGGTAAAGAGGGTAGTGGTCTTCAGCTGAATCTAGTCTACAATCCATTAGGTAAGTTATCTGCATGAACTTTGACCCTAGTGGGTGACCCTTGATGACCTTTATTCCTAACAGATAGTCTCCCGTGACCTTTAACATCCTATCAGTTTGTTACTTTGAGTTCATCTGTCAGCCTTATTTACATTTCATTTTGCATTTTCTTTCTACATGAAATGATTGTTGCATCTCATTTGGTGTTGGCAAATTTTTTACTTTATAAATTTCTGAACTAAACAAATAAGTTTCGGGGTAGCGTGGTGTGTTTACAACATGCGTAATTTGAGCTGCGGAATTGGCCACTCATGTGGTTGCATGGACAGTTGTTAGATTGCATACTTTTACCAGTTTTTGTAATGTGATTTAGTTAGCTGTACCTAGAAAACCTCGCATTGCAAAGTAACAAAACAGTGTACAACCAAAAGATCGTTTACAACTGAGATAATGCATCCACTTCAATTTCACTAGTCAGGCACAACTCAACAAAATTCAAGTAACAAGGTGGCTCATCTACACCTTATCACCAGATGTCTCTTTCACCCTCATGTCCTTCAAAGTTAAAACCATTACAAATGACTTGCTGTTTTGATAGTCTTCTTGCCATGTGGCCGGCCGCTGACTTATCACTGCCTCCAGTAAATGTTGTATACACTGTAGCTATAGCCAAACTACTGTAAAGGAATCCATTATGCAAGACTACACAGGACCTGTGATGTTTTGAAAGGCATGAGTCTTGGTTTACCAAAGGAAAATGGTACCACTTAAAAAATTTAAGCTGACTTCAAAAAAAAATTCAATGTAGACAAAAGCACATGAGTGAAGCTGTGATACCATGGAATACTGAAGCTTGAATCGACCTTACCGATTATAATATGATTTCTGTGACAGGTGGGTTTCTTCCGCCACCGCAGAAGGAATTAGAGGATAAATACAAGGAAGAGCTGATGGAAACGTTTGGCATTGTCTTCAACAAACTCTATACTCTGACCAACGTGCCTATCAAGAGATTTGCTGATTTTTTGTACAGAAGGTAAGCAAAACTTTGTGAAAACCTAAGAAACGTTGAAGGATAAGAAATAAATTATAATTTTCTTTGCTAAACTTATTCCCTGACCCATTTCTACTGCTGGCTGCACTGCTAATGAAAATAGGGTCAGGTATGGACTATTGTAAGCATGGCTATCATTCATCAATAGTATGAGTGCAGTGCATTACGTTGAATCTATTTCCAACTGGGAGCTACCTTCGAAGTTAGATTTAGTGTGCCCATGGAGTCATTTTACCTCCAGTTTCCCAAACCAAGCATCCTACATGTATGTCAACATTGAATGAAAAACAAAAAAAATCGTTTTATGTTGAGTAATTGTCGTACATGCCAAAGGTCACCATGGTCACCAGGTCATGTCTGAGATAAAAATCATAGACGATAATTGCCATTTCACCTCTAAATACCATCATAGAAGAACAAAGTCGGAGACATAAAAGTGAAGCCATGCAAACAACTTTAACATTCGATGTTTCATCATCTAATTCCTGAGCTAAATACCACTGTACAGATGTGCTGATCACATGATCTTGTCAGATGACTGTGCTCTTTAATATGCATTCCAAATTCTGACTGAAACATTAGCCCATACTTGACTATATTTACGTTAGCCGTGAAGCCAACGGTAGAAATGGATCAGGGAACTAGACTATACACAGTGTGCACTGTCTGCCCTGGTAGGCTATGTTTTCAACAGCGCCACCAACGTCCACTTTAAGATACTAGAGCAGGTGTCAATGCCCTCACAATGTGCGTGTGAAGCCTTTTTTGGCAGCCATCTGTCGTGTGGCCATACATTTTGCATGGTCTGTGAGTATTTCATGGCCAAGCTTTGGAGACAAGCGTCGTGTATACCAGCATATGTGAAGGTTTCGATTCTCTAGATATAGTTATTTTCATGTTTGATGAAATTAAGTCATGAGGTGTACATGTAGTGTTAAAATAGAAATGTTGAAAATGTTGGTCGACAATTAACTGTTGAATGATAAATAGAACTTTGAATCAAGGATAATGAATTTCCAGTATACTGAAATTTCATATCCACTCTGAAAGTGTTTTCCTATTTGATATCATTGTTTTCTCCCTGTCCAGGAAATTAACTCTCATTTAATTTGCAGGGTATATACTGCTTTTGTGAGACTTTTCTAGTGTTTTTTTTGTCAGAGAAATGAGCCCATACGTCACAATGTATTGCTTTGCAGAAATGAACTACAGAATTACATGGATCTGTTGGTGCGTAATTTCAACCCGGATACTGTCCCTGCTTTGATGTGTTACAACACCCTGAGTGTAAACTATGACGGCAGGCTCTTTGACTGTGATCTGAATCAACAGCTTGATATTGGCATCAGTGCCAAGCGACTGCCAAGTAAGTGTACCCTTCTAAAGTGATTTTTTCTGATCAGAAGAAGGAGATAAGTGAATCTTAAACTCATTGAACATGCAGAGACTGTGTTTTGCATTAATTCTTAGAAACCTAGGGAGTCATGAGGGTGAAAGATAGGTTATAAAGCTGGAGGCTCCAGGAAAATCCTCAATGTTTGCAATCAAAATGTCGTGTCAGTTTAATTCTTACTTTTGCCAACTTTTTTCGATTTATTCTCCATTACTTTATTTTTGTATAATAGGCCCCCTACTGTATATGAATTACAATATATGTCTTCCAGAGACACACTGTCAACAAAAAAACGTTGCTTGATATATTGAAATATTACAGTGAGAGAGCGGAAAAAACGTCAATAAGTACAGTTTCTCTTCAACTCTGAAAGTTTTGTGAATGAATAAAGCTAAATTTATACTTTGATTTTATCATCTTTTGTTATCATAATTGTAATCAAAGTATATAATGATGGTCATCTGTAAAAATAACTTCGAAGGTACTTTCCCCATAGTTTCTAAATAGTTCAATTCAGCATATTTGAATAAAAGTGATATTCATCCTCTATTTCTTTGTGACCTACATGTAGTTGACAAATCCTGAATTCTTTATTCAATCCTCTATGATGTCCAGTTTCTACTTCTAATCAATGGTTTTCACATCTAAATATTGCCAAGGCTTGTTGATACTTGAAAAGACTTATACTTGAAATATACAATCCTAATGTTACTTCTGTCTTAAAACATTCTATACTAAGTTTCCTTTAGGAACATTTGAGCAAAAGTTTTAGTCTTGCAGTTTCTAAACGGCTTCCAATGGCATCAGCAAATTATAATAATGACAAAGCTTCTTTGTAAAGGAAATTGTAATCATAGAATGTATTGAAGTCTGCTGTTATTGCCTCAAAGGTTGACTTAATTCATGAGCACTTTTTATCTTTCAGCAAGAATCACTGCGGATGATGGTCCCGTGAGGTCAAGGTTCTCATCATTGTGGGACATTGAATCAGCTGATGACCTCAATAATGTCAGAATTGCAACAGACAATCACTGCTTTGGATGTACAGCTGGCATGGGAAGCAGCTGACAGGGGGTCACAGCACAGTAACTGTGCTGTCATAAGGTTACTATGCAAATAGTGTTCTGTCACCTGAGTCTGTGCACAGTAACTGTACTGTCATAAGGTCACTGTACAAATAGTTTGCTGTCATAGAGTTTGTGCTCACTAACTATGTTGACACAGGGTCACTTTGTAGCTACTGTGATGTAATTGTGTCACATCACAGGAGCTGAATGCAGCCCTGTAACTGATTAGTCATAGGGTCACAGTTTATAAATTATGCTTTCATAGAGTCATTATAATGTTTGCAGTAACAGTGATGTGAAAGATCACTTCACAGTACCCATAATAATTCTTTTTTTAGTCCCTATGTCAGTAAATGCTGACCTTTTAGATCTAACTACAACAATGTTGCAATATATATAATAAATGTATAGCTGATACGTATTTTTTGGATTTCAACTCAGTTTATGACAAGATCAGCAGAAAACTTTGAAATAACAAGTGAGCTGATCTTTGATGTTAAGGTCTGATGTTGAGAATTAAAGTATCATGTCAGCCATTGTGAAACAGGGTAAAGTAATACATACCTCAAATGTGCCAGTATACAGAAGATGTAAGCAACATATTCCAATGATATTTATGAAGTGAAATATGCTGCCACTTATTTTGAAATAGCAATTATGAATCAAAAGTGCCAGTGTAAAGAGCAGATGAAATAATGTATTCAGATTACATGAAATTTATGAATAAGAAAGTCTTAAATAAGATCAATGTAGAAATATCTTATGTAAGCACATTTTGGTTGGTAAATTCTGAAGGTAAAACAAATAGATATGTATATATTCAGCAGTAAATTATGTTCATCTATTCACCATTCATTCAAGAGATCTACTTTGCATTGTATGATATGTACATGTATCAATTTTACGATGCCTAGCTTTTCTATTTTGCATTAATTCCACCAAATTAATGGTGTTAGAATAGCTTTGTCAAATTTATGATGTAATTTTAATATTTTGTTGCTGCAAGTGTGACAGTCTATTGCAGGTTTATCTCCACAGAATTATGAATGGTGTGTTTTGTGAAATTGATGTACTTTTGCACCCTTTTGCAAGACTAGCAGTAATATGTATAATTTTGACAGGAAAATTGATGTAAATTTTAATGTGTCGGTATACAGAAATAGACAAAAATGTATTTGGATGATATTTACAAACTGACATATGCTGCCAGTTATTTTGAAATAGCAATTACGAACCAAAAGTGTCAGTATATAGAACAAGTGAAAGAATGTATTCAGATTACATAAAATGTATAAATAAGAAAGTTTCTAAATAAGATTAGTGTAGAGATATTTCAGCACATTTTGGCTGATAAATTTTTAAGGTTAACACAAAAAGATGTGTATATTTTCAGCAGTAAATTATGTTAATCTATTCACCATTTATTCAAGAGATCTACTTTACATAGTATTATATGTATATATTTTATGATGCAAAGATTTAATAAACTTGTATGTATCTATTTTGCATTAATTTCAGCAAATTAAGGTGATAGAACAGCTTTATCAAATGTTGATATAAATTTGATTCTTTGTTCCTACAAGTTTGACAGTCTATCCTAGGTTTATGTACACAGAATTATGAATAGTGTGTTTTGTGAAATTGATGTACTTCGGCACTCTTTTGCAAGCAACGAATGGTAATATGTATGATTTTGACAGGAAAAGCAGATTCATTTTGTATTTGCTGGTGACAAGGTAAAGCACTGGGTGTAAATGCTGAAAATTGCTGAGAAATTGAATTATGTGTTTTAAACCAAAGTGTGTGCCTTTTGATGGGTGACCATTTTCCTGACGTCTCCTGCCTCGAGGGAACATAGCTCCTTGTTAAGGTTGTTACATTAACTATTAGATGCCTGGCTTTCTTGAAACATATGATCATATGCTCTCTTCCATGACAGACACAACTCTGATAAAAATAGATTGATTTTCATCATGGAACAGTCTATTGATATATTTAAATATATTTATTTGTTGATATATATGTAAATGTATTTATTTATTTACATAGTATGCATATTATCAATTTATATGCATAATTTTGAACAACAGAATAATCTTCACAAAACATGTAATTTAATATTTTTTTCAAAATGCTGAAGTTGCCAAGTTAAAAATAGTTCCGGGTCACTTTATGTCAAATGATGGCTATGCGGCCTGCACTATGTATCAGTGATAAACATGAAATAAATTTGATTGAATCAAGTCAACCTGTCTCTTTTTCAATGACTACAGATTTGTTAAGTGGCTACAACTACTTTTATCTCAACTATATGGACTTATGAATGCCTTTAACATATGAATTGAAGAAATAACGTTCGGTAAACTATGTAGCATTGATAGTGGTGCAGTTGTGTGATGGTGTTGTGATGGCAAGACTCACATTAACAACGGCCTATACCTGGTCAAAATACATAATGAAAGCTTACATGGGCGACCATACTGTGGAGGAACTGTTTTACTTTTTTATTTTGAGAGATAAAGTTATTCCAGCATCAACTACAAAGAAAGTGCAATCTACATAAATGTAAATATGTACAGCAAACAAAATAACGAAGAATTGGTCACAAAAAGACATTTAACTTTAACCACTTGAGGTCAATTTTGTACCTTTTCATAACCAGTAACTTTTTCTCATTTTTGCATACATTTTAATAAAAATGTTGTAGCCAATGAATTATGATATCCGTTTGATCCAAAATTAGTAAGAAAATACAAAAAAAATCCTAAAAATTGGTAAAAAATGTTGAACTAAAATTTTGGTCGGAAAAATTACAGCAGTCAGAGGTTTAAAGATGAGAAAAGAAATATATCGATTGTATTTGCGTAAAAAGAGCAATTCTCTTATGTGCGCCCTCAACGGCTCTTGGTGTAAATGAAAAATTCTCTAAAGGAGGAACATGAATATGCAATAACGAGGGAAAACGCGGCTAAACTCTGCATGGTAATGTGTCGCTTCATCGTCACTGAAAGTCTCTAATTTTCAAAAGCAGTCAAAAAATTGCACAAATGTTTGCTTTCTGACAAGTGCAACTAGGAGCCGGTTCAGACATCTGATTCTGGAATCTGCTTTAGTCAACCCCCTCCCTCCCCCCAAAAAATAGTTGCTCTGGAAGTTTGAACGTCTTAATAAATTCTTCAGTAAGCTTAGCTTACACTCTTTCGAATTGACTGATACTGTTTGTTATTTAAGGTGGTTCGCGCCTCGAAAATGAAGACTTAAACTTTTGCCGAAACTTTCCTCTAATAAACTTTCAACCATATTTCAAAATGGGGAAGCCATGTAATTGTATGCATCTATGTGTAACTTTTCTGGGAAGGCCAAAGGGAATAAGAGAATTCTAGACGGAGAGGAGGAGGTCAGTTTTGCCGTAAAGCTATAAAACGGATAGTTACAATTCGAGGGATTTTAGATTAGCACCATGGCTTTCAAATTGCATCATACTAAAGATATGCGTACATCAAATACCTTCACTGCGTCCCTCTATGAGAATGTGAGGAATTTGAGCTACCATTTACTGTATAATTCAAAATTATCTCCATACACAGCAACGGGAAGCTATTTCATGGTACATGTATTAGTGTGTGTACGAAATGCTGTACAGTTACATGTAACTGCTGTACAGTTACCGTGGCACGTCTGTGGTCATACTGCTAGAAAAGTGTTGTGTTAACTTTGTGGTGAAATGCTCCTTTGAACTGTTGATCAGAACGAGGAGTTATACTGCTATGTTTGTCCACTCTACCGTCATTTCACTGCCAATCCTGCCACGTAGCTCTGTCAACGTGACCGTGAAACTTTGCAGCGTCAAAATGAGTGCTACCGTCACTCTGACAGCCCGTAGAAAGTTCAGTTTCACTTTCGCTACGATTAGCAATATCAACACTAGCATATATCTATCTATCTATCTATCTAACCTTCAGAAAATGAAAAAAATCATGAATTGTTCCAGTTGTGTTGTGTACTATTAATCGTCAAAATGTGTGCTTTGTATCGGATAACATTTGTATTTTTTATTTGACAAAATTTGTTTTTTTATTCGACGACTTTTTTTTGGAAAACAAAATTTGTGTTTATCCGACAAAATAAATTTGTTTTTATCCTACTATTGTTGTGTTTTCTATCCTACAAACTGTGTGTTTTGATGGAATAGCCCCTTTTTGGTCACAATTTTCAAAGCATATATTGATAATTATTTACACAGTTCTGGATGGTAGCATTGTTAAATCATTATCAGAATTTCCCATTTATGAAATTTCATATTCTTTACCACTTTATTTGTGGTTTATGCTGAAAAATATGTCTTCGTGTCTTAGTGTCATAGCTTTAAACTGAATCAGAAACTCAAGCTTTGAAGTTTATATCGGAGTTAATGTATCAACGAAAGCACTTGCAAGAATTCGACATTGAGGGCGCTATACACCTGAGCCCAGACGCACAGTCGATTGTAAATGTACTATACCATTATTCAAACGCAAATTGATACAAATTGGTCGGTTGAACATAAACTAAATGAAATGCAAAAGGCGACCCCTCCACATTATTTTTCTACAATATGTCCTCCCCGTCTCAAAAATCAGTTGCAAAACGTGCCACCCCGTTCACCTGTCAGATATGGCTGCATGGTAAACATACCACTTATAAATTATTCCAAGAAATAGACTCAGTCCAACTGCAACGATTGAAGTTATCAGGAAAGAGTTGGAGTACACCAAAGTCTTGACAAATTTAGGATAAATGATAGGCTTACTAAACCAGTTTCTTCAATCTTCAAACGATCTTTATTTTAAAACCGACATTTCGGCAATGCACAGATTGCCTTCCTCAGGGTAAAAACTAATATGTCAAAACGAATAAGATTGAACGTGTCGATGGAAAGTTGAATGGCTACAGAAAATTAAATGAGAAAACACAAGAAAAACTTCACAATGTGGTAAAACAAATTCAAGACAAAGATTAAAAGTATACAAATATATGAAATTTGAATAAAAATTAAAATTAGAGTGATCTTGGTTTATTTATCACAAATGAAAAATGTAGACTTTCCATATTGACCAAGATTTCTCAAAAGTAGTTTCACATTCTCTTGGAAAATTAAGGCTCATATAAGCTTATGTACACTGTGAATACCGGGATTCTAAACAACCCTACCCTGAACATTTTGTTGTGGATATAGAGCTACCGTGTGTATTTACCAAATTTTGCCATCCTCCTTAGAATCACAAAAAATGAAGTCAGGGAAAATATATGGTGCAGACGGACCCTCTCGGCGTCATGCCACAGGAAAAAAATGTTAATTTGAAGCTTACTTGTGAGTTGACTCATAGCAGTCCCTCTACTAGATTTTATTTAGGCCTATCATGACAAACACTGAACGGATAAAATATACTGGAAAGAAATGCTCTTGTGACGATACGAATGTCAACATATGAATTAAACAACTGTTGAAAGCTGACATGGAATCATTCTGTTCATCGGCAACTTTAATACCTCCATGATGTGTATACTCGTCTTGGCTAGTCTCAGCTGAATGCAGCAGTGCCACAGCGCCCTCTGCGCAAGCTCTGTCATAGTACATCGCGATGGCGTCGGGTCAACATCGTGTCCGCACAAACGTTGGATATAATGACTTATGTCGGCGTTATTTTGGTTCATCGATTGAAAAACTTGAAACATACATGACAGAGATAACAGAGGATATGCAGGTAATTTTTAAAACATTATTTTGCACACACAACTGTTGATTCGCCATTCTCTACGAGTTGGGATGTGATGGGATTGGTTGTGTGATCAGTAAGATTGCATTGCAGAACACACCTCTTGACAAATTGACTCAAATATTTCAGTACAAATTCTCCAAAACAACTCATTTTTGGTATATTTGTATCGAAGCATGAAGTGAAATTCCAGATCAAAATTTTGTTTGGAAATGCAGAAATTAACCCCATATTGATTTGTTGACATGAGTCATGTGTTGTGATGTTGACAAATCACCGTCGATTGTCAAACACTTCTTGTCAAATTTCCTCAATTTTTTCAATGAAAATGTGTCTGAAATTATCAAATTTCATCACATTCAAAATCTAGAGATGTAGCGACAACAACTTTTAAGATATTGTCCCCAGAATATCGGTGCTAAATGCGAGAAATAACCGATTATCAGTTTGGAGGGTGATGTAAACAGTGCAGGCCGATCGTTTCGTCACGCTTGAGTGACGATTAAAATTAGCCCGTCAAAACTTTTGAACAAATTTCAATATTTTGATGAAATTTAGACATTTACACATCATCTTGGTGTTTCTGTCTACTTAGAAAATACTACGATTTCATTCCAGGACCTGGACGATCCACTAACACCAGCAATTCTATCACCGTCGGCGGTCACTGCAATGTACCTGGGCCATCTCAATTCACGATGGAAAAGATGATGTAGCCACGTTGTATCTTCACTCCAAATCGAAATCCTATCATTGCCTTCATCACAAACATAAACATTGTCAGCGCCATCAACGGCAATGCTTTGTGGGGACCACAGCTGAGCATTGCCGGTACTGCGGTGACCGTATTTGTACAGGTAATTGAACTGAGTGTCGAAACACTTGATGCAGTGATTGCCATTGTCAGACACCATGATGACATCCCTACTGTTGACAGCGACAAAGTAGGGGAGGTTGAATTTTGTATGACCATCTCGTCGACGACCAAACTCTCCAATGTACATTCCGTCCAGGCTGTACTTCAGGACGCGATGACCATTGACATCTGTTACAATAACAAACCCCTTCACAAGAGCTATGCACCATGGATCTGAGTTTGCAGGTAGGGTGATTATTCTGATAACTTTATTATTTTGATCACAAACAACTAATTGCACATTACTCTCATCAAGGATGAAGTAGAGGTTGTCCTGAGAGACAGCTATTGACCATGGCTTGAATGGCTTGGCAAACTGACCACTGAAACTGCCCAACTCCTTTTCACAAGTGTAATCTTGGTTCAGTATGTGTACAATATTGTTGTCGCTGTCACACACCAAAAGTTTATCATTGTGGAATGCCAGACCTCTCACATCTTTGAACTTGTGTCCTTGATGACCCTTCAGAGTTCTTCTTGACCATCGCCCTGAAAGGTCAAAGGTCAAAAGAGCATAAATAGAACTGAGATAGAAATGCACTGACATAGTGATAATAGGCTGTACCAGAACTGATAGATATACACTGAAGATGAAAGCAGATATGGATTCACATTAAACTAAATCAAAAAGTCAATCATTTACCTAAACTTTTTAGTTTATTTATTATCATCATCTCATAAATACAATTTTTACTATGGCAACACAATAAGTGCATGTTCTGTCGAAGATAGTCATTTCCAAATTTCATCAACAACACAGCTTTTCATGTGAACCCCCTGGTAGTTTATTGACCATATTTGATTATTAACATATTATTGTAATGAAGATTACTTTGTCTGGTGTACTTGATTTGATGACAACCTTGCTGCCATAGCAATACTTTTTTTAGATTTTGGTTCAAAATTTGTCACTTGATCTTGTGTGTTTTGACCTGATAGGTCAAAGGTCAAGGCAAGATCACAGAATAAGCAACAGAGATGTGTAGACAATCTGACTGTACAGTAATTCAAATACCTGTGAAATATGAACAAATATTGACACAAATTCAATTGCACCATCATGATAATTACACAGCCAAGCTCCTCCCTTGGTGTTTTAATGCCATATTACCATGGCAACACAATGAATACAAGTTTTTGTCAACAAATGACCTTTTCCGAATATTTTATAGTGTAAAACAATGCAGCTCGTAGACGTGTGTTGTTGATCATACTTGTGCTGCTGTATCCTAAACATACTTGAATGTTTAATTTAGTAAAAATTAATCAAGTAAAAGCCATGATGCCATAGCAACACATTTGAAGACTATGATTCAAAAGTTCTCATCTTTGTATATCTGCTACGTGTTTGGTCACATCAAAAATTCTTTGAAAATGTATTTTGGATAAAGCAAGTGCACTGTTCTACAAGCCAAATTGCTGTCTCTACAAATGATAAATGGTAATAAAATAGTCTTTTGGTGAAAAAATGATATTTCTGCTATTATGCCATGAAACTTTCAAGTCACTCTCTATTTCATAATTATATATTTGTAAAATTATAGATCATAAATTATAGTATAATACTGGTTGTCACCAATGTTTTCCAAAAATAATGTTCCCATAATGCTGTGGTTGTCTCTCTGAAAGATACTGTTACCTTTGAATCGGAGAACTTCATGTGGCCATGAGAATACTTTTTGCAATTTTAGTTCATTATTCTAGAATATTTATTGACCAATGCCATGAAAGGTCAAAGGTCATAGATGAAAGACAGGATAACACCTTTAGTAGCTCTTATACCTTGAAATGAGAACAGTCATTCACTACAAATTTAACTGCATCAAAAAGTAAGATGATAACTTAATTTTAATGCCTTCACTGTGGTGATTAAAAAATTGTCTGCCTTTCAGCAAAATGAAACATTGGTGGACGTGAAGAAAGTTTATTTGAATTGTTAGTAACCTAGTGTTAGGGTTATTTAGAGCCCCCTACAGCATCCCTTTTATAGTTTGTAAGCAGTGTGCCCTCTAACTAACAGGATTACAGAAAACTTTTGAGTCAATTTGAAAATTTGCTAATTTTTCTTGAGTCACCATGTATTATTTCCTATTCAACTCAAAATTTTCTTGTTTCACAGAGAATTTTTTTGCGTCATGGCGCATCATATTGGCTTAGAGGGCACACTGTTTACAACCTAAGGTGTGTCCACAAATCTTCAGTCATCCCTATCTTTCTAAAAAGTTAATTCCCAGAGGCCAGTAACATCATGAAATTTTTGTCTTTTATAAATTTTACTTGTTTATATCATGTCACTGTGGTGAACAGTTGGTGACATGCTCTGAATGATTGCATTGGGAAAAAGTTATGTTGCCATAGCAGCACTTTTTTGATATTGGTTCAAAAATTCTATTTGTATTCTTTGTTGGTTCAGCCTGAGTGAATTTTTTTCAAAATACACATGTTTATCAGCAAGTACTGTGTTTCATCAGCAAACTGATTGATTGTCTCAGTTGATAACAAAGTACAGTTTGTCATTAAAAAATACATTTTTGCCATTACTGAAAAAAAGTATATTGTTTCCCTGTCATCATGCTGTCATATGCGCGTCACAACTTTTTTTAATTCTGAAAAATCATGAAAATAGAACACGTACATATTAAACTAAATGTGAACTTGGACATGTCCAGATTTTCAATGCCGGGATATAGTATCTGCACTAATGTACATTGAATTGTGAAAATGGAACCAGCAGAAACACAATATCGACATGTGAAGTGAAGTCATGTTGTGGATCATTTGTTATGTTAAACAAATGTTCTGAAATTTTCCTCATGTTTGTTTCTTTCTGTGGCAGCCATTTCATATGTCGCAGCGATGTCTGTCTGTCTGTCTGTCTGTCTGTCTGTCTGTCTGTTGGTCCGATATCTCAAAAACGACTGATCAGATCAGAATCAAATCTGGTTCATAGATTCAGTTAGCAAATGACAAGAACTGATTATTTTTTGGTAGGTGTGGCTTGCATACTTTTTGCTCATTTGCATAATTAATGATTTTAGAAAAAACGGATATAAATTGAAAACAACTGCACACAATTTGATGAGATTTTGCTACAAATATTGATCACACCAAGATATATCATCAGTGGGAACCATTAAGGGGTGACATGAAAGATAGTTGCTAATTTGCATATTTAATGAACTTTCCTAATTTGGGATATATATCTGATTTGACTTGATCAAAATTGACCAAACTTGGTATCTATATTGAAGATACTATGATTTAACATTATTGAAAGTCATTAAGCATTTTAACTTCAGCCAATTCCTAATTTGCATATTTAATGAACTTTGCTAATTGGGGATATACCGTATATTTGAATTGACTGGACCAAAGTAGACGAAACTTGCTATATACATTAAAGATACTATCATACAACATTTTTGAAAGTCGTTAAGCAGTTTAACTTCAGCCAATTCCAAATTTGCATATTTAATGAACTTTGCTAATTAGGGATATATATCTGAATGAACTTGATTGTAGTTGTTTAAACTTGCTGTATAGATCAAAGATACTGTGATATAACATTATTGAAAGTCAAAAGACAATTTTACTTTTGCCAATCCCTAATTTGCATATTAAACAAATTTTCATAATTAGGGATATATATCTGAATTGACTTGATCAAAATTGATGAAACTTGCCATGTACGTTAAAGACTATAATACAATATACAAGAAAGTGATTAAACATTTTCTCTTCAGCCAATTCCTAATTTGCATATTTAATGAACTTTCCTAATTAGGGATATATATCTGAATTGACTTGACCAAAGTTGACAAAACTTGCTACATATATTGGAGCTGTACTATGATACAACATTATTGAAAATCATTATTTTTTGTCAGCCAATTCCTAATTTACATATTTAATGAACTCTGCTACTTAGGGATAGATATCAGAATTGACTGGACCCAAGTTGATTAAACTTGCTATATACATTAAAGATACTATGATACAACATTATTGAAAGTCATTAAGCATTTTTTTCTTCAGCCATTTCCTAATTTGCATTTTCAATGATCTTTTCTAATTAGGGATATATACTGGGATTTACTTGATCAAAGTTGGCAAAACATGCTATGTACATTGATGATTATTTGAGGTTAAAACAATATCGAAAGTCATTTCACATTTTCATATCAGCTAATTTTATAATTTGCATATCTAATGAGCTTTCACAGTTCGGCATATATGGCTTGAAGGACTTGGCTAAAGGTAATTACACTTGCTATATAAAGTGGTGATACAATGACAGCAGTAAAAGAACTTTAATATTTTTTGCTCACGTGTTAACACACGTGAGCATATGTCGCAGCGATGTCTGTCTGTCTGTCTGTGTGTCTGTCTGTCTGTCTGTCTGTCTGTCTGTCTGTCTGTCTGTCTGTCTGTGTGTCTGTGTGTCTGTCTGTCTGTCTGTCTGTGTACTCAATATCTCAAAAACAGCTCATCAGATCAGAATCAAATCTGGTACATAGATTCAGTTTGCAAATGGCAAGAACTGATTAGTTTTTGGTAGTGTGGCTTGCTTACTGTTAGTTCATTTGCATAATTAGTGATTTTAGAAAAAAAACGGATATATATTGACAACGACTGCACACAATTTGATGAGATTTGATACAAATGTTGATCTTACCAAGATATATCAGCTGTGAAAGATATTAAGGGGTGACATAAAAGATAATGGATAATTTGCATATTTAATGAACTTTCCTAATTAGGGATATATATCTGATTTGACTTGATCAAAATTGACAAAACTTGGTATGTATATTGAAGATACTATGATTTAACATTATTGAAAGTCATTAAGCATTTTTACTTCATCAAACTCTTAATTTGCATATTTAATGAACTTTTGAAATTAGGGATATTTATTTGAATTGACTTGACCAAAATTGATGAAACTTGCTATGTACATTGAAGATACTATGATATAACATTGTTGAAAGTCATTAAGCATTTTCACTTCAGCCAAATACTTATTTGCATATTTAATAAACTTCCTAATTAGATATATAAAACTGAATGGACTTTACCAAAATTGATGAAACTTGCTACGTACATTGAAGATACTAAGATATAACATTTTTGAAAGTCATTAAGCAGTTTTACTTCAGCCGATTCCTTATTTACATATTTAATGAACTTTCCTAATTAGGTATAATATAAATCTGAATGGACCTTACCAAAATTGATGAAACTTGCTATGTACATTGAAGATACTATGATATAACATTGTTGAAAGTCATTAAGCAGTTTTACTTCAGCCAAATACGTATTTGCATATTTAATGAACTTCACTAATTAGGGATATATATCTTAATTGATTCGACCGAAGTTAATGAATCTTGCAACATATATTGAAGATACTATAAAACAACATTAAAAGTCATGAAACTTTTTTACTTCAGCCAATTCCTAATTTGCATATGTAATGAACTTTCCTAATTAGGGATATTTATCTGTATTGACTAGACCAAATTTGACAAAACTTGCTATGTACATTAAAGATACTGTGATACAGCACTTTAGCCGATTCTGTATTTGCAAATTTAATGATTTTTTCCTAATTAAGGATATTTATCTGTCTTGACTAGACCAAAGTTGACGAACTGCTTTGTACATTAAAGTTACTATGATACGACATTATTGAAAGTCATTTAACATTTTTACTTCAGCCAATTCATAATTTGCATATTTAATGAGAACATTTCAGTCAATTCCTAATTTGCATATTTTAATGAACTTTCCTGATTTGGGATATATACTTGGATTTAAAATTAAGCTGTGGTGAATATTATTCATTATGTTGATCATAACACTTTAAATGAAGTTGCAAACGTGTGGCAAAGGTTCAAATTTACACATAACTGCAACATATAATTAAACACGTGAGCATTTTCAGTTCATATCTGGTTGTTTCAGCTAATTATATATTTGTATACTTCATGATCTTTAAGAGTTAATCTGCTGTGAATATTGTTCATTATGTTGATCATAATACTTTCAATGAAGTTGCAAACATGTGGCAAAGGTTCAAATTTACATATAACTGCAATAATAATTAAACACGTGAGCATTTTCAGTTCATATCTGGTTTGCTCAGGTGTTCACACACGTGAGCATCTGTCACAGCGATGTCTGTCTGTCTTTCTGTCTGTCTGTCTGTCTGTTGGTCCAATATCTCAAAAACTGCTAATCAGATCAGAATCAAATCTTGCACATAGATTCAGTTAGCAAATAACAAGAACTGATTAGTTTTTGGTGGGTGTGGCTTGCATACTTTTTGCTCATTTGCATAATTAATTATTTTAGAAAAAAACGGATATACATGAAACGGATATACAATTTGATGAGGTTTGCTACAAATATTGATCACACCAAGATATATCAGCAGTGGGAACCATTAACGGGTGACATGAAAGATAGTTGCTAATTTGCATATTTAATGAACTTTCCTAATTAGGGATATATATCTGATTTGACTTGTTCAAAATTGACCAAACTTGGTATATATATTGAAGATTCTATGATTTAACATTATTAAAAGTCATTAAGCATTTTAACTTCACCCAATTCCCAATTTGCATATTTAATGAACTTTGCTAATTAGGGATATATATTTGAATTGACTGGACCAAAGTTGATGAAACTTGCTACATGTATTGAAGCTACTATGATACAACATTCTTGAAAGTCATTAAGCATTTTTACTTCAGCCAATTCCGAATTTGCATATTTAATGAACTTTGCTAATTAGGGATATATAACTGAATTGACTGGACCAAAGTTGATGAAACCTTCTAGTGTATTGAAGCTACTATGATACAACATTCTTGAAAGTCATTAAGCATTTTTACTTCAGCCAATTCCTAATTTGCATATTTAATGAACTTTCCTAATTAGGGTATATATCTGAATTAACTTGATTGTAGTTGTTGAAACTTGCTATATACATCAAAGATACTGTGATATAACATTATTGAAAGTCAAAAGACATTTTTACTTCAGCCAATTCCTAATTTGCATATTTAATGAACTTTCCTAATTAGGGATATATATTTGAATTGACTTGACCAAAGTTAATGAAACTTGCTATATACATTAAAGATACTATGATACAACATTATTGAAAGTCATTAAGCATTTTTTTTCCTGCTAATTCCTAATTTGCATTTTCAATGACCTTTTCTAATGACTGATATATATACTGGGATTTACCTGATCAAAGTTGGCAAAACATGCTATGTACATTGATGATTATACCAGGTTAAAACAATATCGAAAGTCATTACACATTTTCATGTCAGCTAATTTATAATTTGCATATCTAATGAGCTTTCACAGTTTGGCATATATGGCTTGAAGGACTTGGCCAAAGGTAATTACACTTGCTATGACAGCAGTCAAAGAACTTTAATATTTTTATTTCAGCTAATTACATATTTGTATACTTCATGACCTTTTAGAATTAATCGGTGGTGAATATTGTTCATTATCAGTGCTCGAAATTAGCTGTAGTCCTGCGTCCACAGACTACCAACTTTTCCCTGGGGCTACCAAAGTCCATGAAATGGCAGCCCACACGGACTACCAAAGCCTGGGACATGAAATACTTGGCGTGCGATGTCGGACACTTTGGGGTGAGCTATTAAATGCAGTCAAAATGCAGTTTCATTTGTTTGAAGCATTTATCCTTTCATCTGTGAAGAGTTTTTCTGGTGACTATTACAACTTTCACTGCTATGATGTTGTTTCACAAGATGCAGAGAGTTTGATACTAGAATGTTGAGTTGCTTTACTGTGTGCAGTCTTTGCATGCCAGTTCACACTATGCTGTTGATCGGCAGCATACCGGTACAAGACGTTACTTGTGTCAGGTTTTGGGGTTTTGATGAAGAATTCACAAAACTGTCACTTCTGTATACAGAGATTAGAGAATGTGTAATCAGTTTGATTTGAAATAGAAACATTGTGTTTTGCTGTCTTTTATCTATGGTTGTCGATCAGTATCAATGTATTACGTTCTGTATGGAGAGACTTGGATGTAACAAGGCATGCCAGTTCATAAGATCACGAGAATATTTTTTGTTTTTCTTTACTCAAGTTACAATTTCTTTGGATGTAAGTGATACAAAGTGTTAAAAATGTACTTAACTTAGCATAAATTAAGCGTTCGTGACACATAATAAGGGGTTTCTCGAGTAGAAGCCCCTAGTTTTACTGCTATTTTGTGTTGCTGAACCAGGGGCTTATACTCGGGCGAGTACAATATACCGGTACCTTAATAACCAAAATATTCATGGACTACCAGCCATTGTCACTGGGCTACCAACTTCAGAAAATGGTAGCCCAAGTGGACTACTAGGGTAAAAAGTTAATTTCGAGCCCTGATTATGTTGATCATAATACTTTCAATGAAGTTGCAAACATGTGGCAAAGGTTCAAATTTACACATACTGTAACAATATATAATGGAACACTCGAGCATTTCAGTTCATATCTGGTACTTTATGGCAGCCATGTTTGAATGCCTCCAAAAGTGCGGCCTGGCCGTTTTTAATAACCCCCCCCCCTTGCCAAAAAAAAAAATAAATAGAAAGAAATGAAAAAGAAATCGGATGACTGCATCAGTTTTGAATCCACCCAAGGACGATAAACATTTTCTATTGTTTTTTTGGCGTGATGTATTGCCAGTGTCCAAAACAAACCCCATGCCAAGATTCCCCGGCACAAATGCTGTAGGTTCGAAATCATTTCCATATGAAAAGATACCTTACTTGAGGTGTGAACTGACTGTCAATCGGTGATTGCTCTACAAATATCACGGGTGATGTCATATTCATAAACATTGTGATCTTTTGTTCTACTTGATCGGTAGTTTATTTACTCTCTGGGGAGTCATAAGCCGTTAATTCGGTAATGCGGAATTTTTCCGCGCTCAAGGGATTAGTCTACCTACATGGTTTGAGCCGGCCAATTCCCTCATGCCCTCAGACTATAAATGTTGTCAAATCCAAAATATTAAATACTGTTACCATATATTGTATACTAATTTTGCAGCTGGATGTTTTCTTTCTTATAAACTGCCGAAATTGTTTTGGTTATTGAAGATCACTTGAAATGATGTATTTCAATATATCATTTGTTTTATTACAGTGATTCATTTCTCTCTGTTACATGACAGTTTCAAGCAATTGTGATGGCATGAGACTGCATATTTGAAGCTGGATATTTTGTAAATAATTGAATCACTTTACTTACGTAAAATTCAAATTCTACTTTTGAGAGAATGCAGAAGAAGTTCCTGTGTTATGTGGTGATCCACTTAAAATCAGTGTGTTCTCAAATCAATATTTATCACACTGATCTTACTATTTTCAATGTGTTTTGACGGTCGCATGTACCGTATACCCTTCGCTGTTACGTTTCATTATGTTTGAAACACAGTCCAGTTGTTCAAGTTGTTCGTCTAACTGTTATTATTAAAATGTACAGCGTACAATTTGAATTGGTGGTGTAAATTTATTGAATGGCGCATCGTATTTTCTAGTCGTTTTTTTCATCAATCGAGTGCGGAAGTGAAATTACGTATGCAAATACAGCTATTATGCAATTTTCGTAGACTAATGTGTATGCCGTACGTGAGGAGAAAAAAGTTATCGCAAACACTGAGTGTTCTTTGATTTGACATACAGTCACAACAGTTATTTATTACATGCCTCGTATATCGAATGTCGCACACTCCATAGGATTCAATGGTAACTTGTCGATGACGTCGCGGGCCGCATAGTCATCACTGGACTGAAAGTGAACCGGAACTATTTTCAACTTGACAACTTTTTTATATAAAAATGTCGAAATTTCATGTTTTGCACAGGAAATCCGGTTTGGGAAAATTTTGCAGAAAACAATTGATAACCACATAACAGTACAGTTTAAATATATCATTGCACCATTCGATGATAAAATCATTCCATTGTTAACGGACTTTCGTCTAAGATGAAAATAAAGCAATTGGATTATCATTTGTAAATAAATCTAAATGTTTTGAGTGATAGTCCCATGTTTGGGCTATAATATATAATATCACAGATATTTTTATGTTTTTACTAGCACTCTTTCATAAACATCATCATTTGAGTGAATGCAGATTGTTTTTGTCCCCACCACACCTGCAAACACACACACACACACACACACACACACACACACATATATATATATATATATATATATATATGGAAAATTCAGAAAAATATCTGTTATCTGAATGTAAAGGGGAAGAATTTTTTTTTCAATTTCTAGTGGTAACTTTTACCGCTGGAAAGGAACCCAGGTGGCAATTCTGAAAAATCCAGTGGCAATGTGAAGTGAATGGATACAGGGGATAACTGGGTTTATCATACATGCTTTGCCTGTGTTGCCATTCTTCTATTGTTCAGACGGTACTAATACCGGTATGAGCCCATATTTTAACTAGTGAAAATAAGAATTATATTTTCACTGTAACCGAACTACTTACAGCGACGCGTACGCGTGACCTCCGTTGGTATATGTACATATAAAAGAGCTGAGCGAATAAGACAAATGACAATCCGAAACGTCATTATGATTATGGTCAAAATTCTGTTGTTTGCAGTCACTTCATGGGCATTGCACTTAGGCATGTCAAGTACAGTTGTACCAAAAACATACAAACAAACGTATTGAAAATTTGTATAATTTGCCGACACCTGTCAATTCACGGCCGGTCCCGTGGTTGTGCACGGTGCAGTGTTTTCATGTCGTCTACGCTGCTGAAGATTACACCATGGATGTATGATTACACATAATTATATCGGTTGACAGAGCATCATGATAGAATCGCTTTACGACAAGTTTCCTGTTGATGAGCTCAAAGTATCTGGGCGGTGAATTACATCGTTTACAGTCGTAAATGAGCCACGAAAATCAAACCGCACTGAAAATACTCGCTACAGACAAAGTTGAAGGTGCACACATGACATTTCCGATTTGTACCTGTCAGTTCACAGGTCATGATCGTGTCTGGTGGCACCGATGCGGTGCGGGTTTCAGATACAATGTACCATCTAGGGAAAGTCAAACTTTCGCTTAGGTTATTAAAGGATGTTTAGTTCTATTTTAAGGCAAGCCAGGAACGAAAATATACGAGCAGACGACGGAAATTCCTTTGAAATGTTTTATTCGTACAGCAACAAAATCACGAACGAGTTACGACACTACAGCTTACAGTGTACTCACTTCATGTTTTCACTTATCCGCTTGCTGAGATGGTAAATTCGGCATATTTGACGTCTGGGAACATGTATAATTCTTCGAGATAAACTGACTGGTACGGGTATTATATCCACTGTATGTGCATTCATAGGTGTCGCAGAGCTGCTTGCTCTCTGTGCTCTCAGCTGTTCATACTCGATAGAGTTTGAGCGTGGGGTGAGTATTTTGACCCGATTTTGGCGACCTCATAACTTTCACGCAGGGATGAGGTTATGTATCAAAACACGAAAACACACCCATTTTACAAACTCCCGCCTATGTTTAACATCCACTGTCATTAAACTAAAATAAATCTTCTTCAAATTGTGAAAACCAGTGTCGACATTGTAATATCTAAATTGTTTGCTTTAAAAGTGCTCCATAAACCCTCCTTTGAAGTGGAATGGCCCAATAGCGGAATAATATCAAGAAGTGATACGGTTGTCATCACTCCTTAGCAACCAACTTTTTATAAGTACAGCCTGGAGGAAGCAAGGTCGATTTCAAGTTGATTTCGTCGCTAATTTCGGAGCGTCTGTAGGAAAATAGTCATAACCAAAGCATGATGCATGTATGATAAAGGGGTTATTACACGAAGTTTGGGCCCAAACCGCGTCGTATTCACGTGATGTGTCCGTATTTTGACTCGTTGCTGCGCAACTCGTCAAAATACGGACACATCACTCGAATACGACGCGGTATGCGCCCAAACTTCGTGTAATAACCCCTAAGTATTTTGCAAGTATATTTTCAGCTGCATTCTGTCAGTGTTGACAGACGCTTTTGGCTTCTTATTGGCTAATTCATGTAAAATCTGTTAGCCATGAGCGGCCAAATTTTTTTGAGCTTGTTGTTGTGATAGTTCTCTGGCACCATCAAATGTAACAGTATGGCCACACTTTAAATGCTAGGAAGCTTAGTTTGTAGGGGATATCTTCACGTGTCACAAAGAGTAGAAATATTGAATTGTGTGGGAACACATGGTTGAAATCATGCTTGATTTCAAATAATTACCTTGAAAAATTCATCGGAATTTCTTTCAAAGAGAGAAAAATCTGTAGACTCAGTGGGTTTGAACTAGGGTCAGTTAACTCACTGGAAAGAACATCTTTCAAGGCCTTAATGTGTCTATAGGTGAGTTTTTGGCCCAAGTATTGCAAATTTAAATCCTTCGAAATTGACACCTAGATAAAGGAGTATGAAACCCCATTTCAGAAACATCAAAAATAAAGATTTGAAAATATTATTCAATGACCTTTGCTTATGATTAATTCATATAGCTGGTAAATATTTAAATACAGGTATATGCTGTGTCAGACCTTGTGTTTTGAGGAGAGCGATCACTCCGCTCGCCTACCACTCCCGCAAACAAAAATCCTGGAGAGCTTTTTTCCACTCCTGTAGACCCCAATCAACCTGTACACCAGCAAGTAATAATAATTATATCATCATTTAAGTGTACATGTAGTTAAGGTTACCATGAAAAATTGCTGTTTTGTTTGGCATAAATGAGTTGTTGAGCATGTAAACTCTTACAGGTTCATGCTTTATTTTTTAAATCATATTTTTATCAGCTTGTCTTTTTCAAACATGTAATTCTGAAAACATTATTTGGGTTTGTCTCCTCTTAATTCAAAACATACCGGTATGGTATTAATCAAAAGTTTGATCGTTTTTAACTCGCCTTACTCTTTTCAAGGGAGCTGTTGAATCACTCGCCTATCACTCACCTAGATGATTTCAGGGGAGCGAATTTTAGCTCTTCTGCCATTTTCAAAAAATATGCCTTGCTGCGTTAGTCTGGTAGATTATGTACTGTAAATACCCGTATATGCTAGGTTAGTCTGGTTAGTCTGGATTATGTGCCACAGTACCTTAAAACAACCTACAAAACACATTATCACAATACTGCCTCATAGTAGAGATGAATAACTAATTAACGTTGTACTGTGATAGTATTAGTACATGTATTCAGGGCTTGGTTTGAAGACTTGCTTGTCAGAAACCTTTTTAATAGACTTGCTTCAAGCCACGAAATATAAATGCAAGTACAGAAAATCCTGTGTACCAGGTATAGGAAAATATTGCGAGACTGGAGGGAGAAAGTGACTCTTTCTCACAATTGGTGAGAATTTCTTGTTATTCTCACCACTATCATAAGTGAGAATTTTTAATTCTCACCAGTGAGTGGTGAGAAATGCACTCCGTGGTGAGAATCAAGTATGATAACAGATTCTCACTGGTGAGACCAAAAACAGTTAGAATGGTAATTTTCACACTGATAATGTATTATACTAATCATTCACTGGTAATAATCAACTAGACTCGCCGTTCATTTGTAAGAATCAATCAGAGCAGTACCTGCACCATGCTGTTGCTTTTTACTTCTAGACATCACTGCACTGCTCCCTGTTTCATCTGAACCACCAGAGAAGAATTTAATAATCCAGCTGACAATGCCACCAGACTCTTCCTTCTCTGTGAGTGAATAAAAATCCCTGTCAATGGTAGGTAACCTCAATGTTGTGGTTTCATTTTACAAGTCACACCAAACTGACACGTACTGGCTCTCTGATTACCAGAATCACACACCCCAACAGGCAAAAATTGAATGTCTCATACAAATTAGAAAATTTCTATCCAGTTATAGAAAGTACTGAACGAATGTGAGACATTGCATTTCAGCTGGTTGATGTGTAGGAATAGTTTTTTCGTGTCCCTCAAATGCTGACAAATTGCAGGTTAGTATCATTCCCTGTAGGAAAAATAGTTTAAATTCATCCACATCCAATACTGTCAGAAATGTATGTACAAATGTACTCGGTGAGATGAATTTGTTTCTGCGTAGCAGATTTGAATGTCATAGAGAATTATGTACGGTACATACGGAATTGAAGTACGAAAATCATTTTAAAGATAGTCATTATCAGTTCTGTAATTAAAATCTCACTCAGTAATATGATTCGAAGCTTGAAGGCTTGTGGCTGTAGATATTTTCAATGGTCAAATTTGGCTTAAAAAATCCTTCCTGATACATGTATGACCAGAACTGGTCATATCAGTTCAATCTGTAATTAAAATCTCACTCAGTAATATGATTCAAAGCTTGAAGACTTGTGCCTGTAGATATTTTCAGTGGTCAAATCTGGCTCAAAAACTCCTTTTAGTTGATTAAGAAGTTTGGATGATATTTTTTGTCTACTTCGACATCCTTTTTATTTTGTTCGGTGAGTCTAAACATTATAATTGGTTTACACCTGTGTCTTTTCATTATTGTGAATTAATTTAATTGTTATTAACTTGTAATATGTTTTCAATGAGTGACATTTCCACTTAATTGTCATCTTCTTGGTGTGCCACTTACGCAATCTTTGACAGTCTCACTTCTAGTATCATGGCGGGTCAACCATCCACCCTGTACTATTGATGGTAAAGCAAAGGTCAACATGTATGACCTAATTTGCATAATCTAAAGTTAAAAAAAACCACGACAATAAAAATAAAAAAGGATGTCACTGCATCATTTTTGTAAGAGATCAAGGATGAAAAAGAATTGCTTTAATTGTCTTAACCCTTTGAGTGCCAAAGTCTATTTTTGTCCCCTTTGTAAAATAAACCAAAGTAAATTTTTCTTATATTTTTGTGAAAATTTTGAGGAAAAGCTGTAGCCAATGAAATGTGATGTCCATTTGGTCCAAAATTATCAAAAAATTACAGAAAAATTAAAAAAATATGAGAATTTTTTAGCACACCATTCATGTTTTTGAGAACATGCCCTATTGACCCAGAGGAAACACAGTATTGTGATCAATTTCTGTGAAATACCAAGAATTCATGTTGCTGTTCACCTGCCATAAAGACTCAGTCGTGGCATCCAAGTGTTTGCTTTATACTTTGCTAATTCAAAGCCAACACTTAGGCAACTTCCACAACATTGTTTATTATTTGTAGTTAGCTTTTTCATCCACTATTAATTTAGCTATATCATTATTCACATACCAACATTTAACAAACATTGTTTAAATTCCAAGCTAACTACTGTTACCTTTCTAAGTCCGTTGCTGTGACCAACTCTTTTGGGTTGGAAACGGTAGCAGACTGGTTTTGTGTGAGGCCTAGCAGGTAGGCGATGTTGCCGTGAGTGTGTGGGGGTTCGAATCCCGCTTGGGTTCTAGTAAAAAAATATATTTCTTTAAGCTGAGTGGACAGTTTCTGCCAGTACTTGTCCCCGAGTCTGTCTGATAGCTCAGTAAAAAGCTTCGTGCTTTTCCGATTACTATATGTGTGTTTGTACTGTGTCTGTGTGTCGTCTGCTCCATGTACACTGCGTTGCTCGGTCGCGCAAGGATTGTAACCAGTGTTTTTGCTAAGGTTGGGGAACATTGATAAATTATTTTTGAACCTCTGTAACATTTCTGCTGTCCCCAAATCTGATTGCATTGATATACCAAGGGGAACCCCGGTAAATTGACCAGGGAACCCCGGTAACATTTACCAGGGTACCGGCCTTAACAAAAACACTGGTAACATCTAAGTCGGTTGCTGTGACCAACTCTTTTGGGTTGGAAACGGTAGCCGACTGGTTTTGTGTGAGGCCTAGCAGGTAGGCGATGTTGCCGTGAGTGTGTGGGGGTTCGAATTCCGTTTGGGTTATAGTAAAAAAATAAATTTCTTAAGCTTTGTTGCTGTACCAGTAGTGACCATGGCTGTCTCCCCTTGCTGTCCCTCCCTGCCAGTCATCTCAGATTGTGTTGTTGTGACTGTCTTCATCTCACATCCCTCCATGACAGTCATCTCAGATTTTGGTCTTTCATCATCCTCAATGTCAGTGATTTTAGGTTTGATGTACACATTATATGCTGAAGGCTCAATCGTTTCTGAATTTGAAATATAGAATTTCACAACATAAAAGAATTAATTTAAACTTTTAAATTGAACAATGCTTCTTGGATATGAGTGCATTAATACTCTAAAAGGAATCTAAAAACCACCAGCTTTTGATTTTGGACGATTAAATGAAAATGCAATGTCCCTTCTGTCCCTCCATTGTTTTACCTTTGCACTTTGAAAACAATCACAACAATATTACACCAACTGAAACAGATTAAAACAAAGTCTCTCCATTGCTGTGTTGAACCTGATCCAGTAGTAATAAATATAATCCTATAATTGAAACTTAAATGGACAATATTCACTGTGCGTCAATTTGACATTACATTGACTTCAAAGCGTTTTTTTTTGCCCAAGAAAAGGTTTTACACTACACATATTAGTATGAAAATGTAAAGAGTAGTTTTCAGAAAACAGTCAAATTTGTCATAATTGTCATTAATGATGGCACTGCTTATAAACAGAAAAACAAACAAATAAATAAATAAAGAAATACTCACCCTTATGTACTATTCCAGAAGTGATAATTTGTTCACCAAGCTGAAGACTCTCTGCAGTTTTCTTTTGCGGTTCAATATCAGATTGTGCATCTGATAACTTAGATAGCTTGGCCTTCAGTTCAGTTATAACTTTGTTTTGTTCTTTGAGCTGAGTTTGTAAATCTTCAATATTTTTGGGATCAAACTTTTTCAGTTTAGCTGTAAGTGCTACTTTTTCAGCACTACCGGTATGATAGCGCTGCTTGTATTCCTGACACTGCTTTTCCAGCCGTGATTTTTCCTTTAGTGCTTCAGCCAATTTTGTTTCCAGAATTTCCTTTTCTGTGCAAGCTTTTTGAAATTGACTTTGTAAAGACTGAACATTGGATTCTGATATGTCAAGTTGACTTTGTAAAGACTGAACATTGGATTCTGATATGTCAAGTTGACTTTGTAAAGACTGAACCTTGGATTCTGATTTGTCAAGATGACTTTGTAAAGACTGAACTTTAGACTCAGCTAGTGCCAAGTATCTGATGTCAGAATCTGTAAGTTGTTGTTCACTGGGTTTGATTGGTAGCAAACTTCTAGCCTGTGACTCTTGTGCTGCTGTGATTGGCTGAGTTAGTTCACCATGTTGAGCGATGGGGTTTTCCTCAAAGTCTGCAATAAAATATTGTATGACAACTGCTGTTCTATTACATCAGTTTTCTGTCAAAGAATAATAATCTGCCAATTTCAACGTTCAATTTTGTGTACCATGTTAGGTTCATGACAACACATCCTGCATAAAACAGATGGCATATTATTTTACAAATTTTTTGTCAAGTGCTTTTAAGGATTATTTCATGATGTAACAAATTTGATGATAATTTATGTTTTGCAGATGCCTATGGAAAATGATACATGCCATATTTCACATGCCGTTCTTTGATGTGAAGAATGTATCATTTCTTATCATTGAAGACCAAATTCTCATCCTTCCTACCAAGAAAATCAGGTAATATCTCATTCTGGCAAATGTGTAGACTTTTGATCCAATGGACAGAATATATTATCAGTGTCTTCATTTTCACTATCATAACTCCTTGAAGCATATTCATTTACATTCCTTTCTGTCGGATACAATATGTCTCAGCTTTGAACACTGAATAGGCAAACATGTCTCAGCTTTGAACATTGAAGGGGCACAAATCTTAGTGAATGACTGGGTTTTAAGTTTGGGATCAAACAGCAACAATATAAAAAAAAGCTTTCACAGTCTGTTACCAATGATAAAATATGGCAATAAAGAAGTGGATGAGGTAAAGTTTCTGCTGATACACCTAACTAAAACACCCTGATACTTCTCCTGTTTAAGGTATAATAAAATTTGAACAATGACATTTTGATTTTAAAGCAAAAGTTCCACATGACCAATGTATACAAGAATATTTCAGAAAACTTATGATGTTAAGATATTGATATGATATATTGTCAATTTATGTGTCACTATAGGGCATCTACTTAACCCTTTGCGACCCAGTGCAGCCTTGTTGCAACATTGTTGCAAAGCCCAGCTGAAAATTTGCATACCAGGGTCCCAAAATACCAAAACTTTTCAGCATTTTGCACTGCACTGCCACTGTACACACATGAAAATAAGTATTGAATACGGTGCATATTTTAACCAAATTATTTCTTTTACAGGCAAGATAGGAATTCCTAGAAGCTGCTGAATAAAATTTTTATAACACTAGAGTTTGAGTTTTTTGTATGGGTGATGAAATTAGTGTGACAGAAATGATTAAGTTGAATGTTTGAAAATGAAGTGTTTGAACTTCAAAGTGTGCAAAACAAAATTTTTTCGACCAAAAAAATAAATTATGATGGCAATTTTATCATGGAATAAATTATTTTCTAAGTTGGAGTGCTCACAATGCAAACAGCACACGCTCAATTCTTACCTTAGGCTGGAGGGTAACTCACTCCGCGCGTACTAACTTATGAAAATTACAAAGTCAAAGTGAAATTGATGAAAAGCTCATAAACGTTTATGAAGAAGTCTTGGCTAAAAATTGCCAGTGTCCGATCAGCTGTTCATTAATATTCTGTTCTGTTCAGAGTGAATAAAAGTCACAACAAGAGATTAGATTTCAAAGCCGTTCGCGTTCACTGCAAATATTGTTTACATTTTTCGCGGGACACCGGAAATCGCTCAACGTCGCAAAATTGACGCATGGTACTGTAAGAAACACTCGTTCTTACACAGATAGACGTTACACTGCTTGCAGCCCACGTGGTCTCAACTGGATAGCCTTTTGGTGTTTTCTTGCCAGTTTTACTGCATTGACGACAGCATTTCTTCTTCCGTTTGGCGTTCGGAGACAGTACCTCACAGCTGTGATTAGCGATGTTGTCGATGTTGATGCTGTTCTCAAGCTCCGTAACTTGGCTTTGTGGACCCCGCTTTCGACGACTTGTGAAACCACCGATGAGCTGGCTTGAAAGATCGAGTCGATAATCTTTCTGTCTGTACCTTCGGTTGGGATTTGGAGAATGGGCGATGCTGTACAGGATGAAGGCGTTGATTATCATCCGATCGATGAAAAACCAGAACAGGTACTTCCAAAACTTCATGTACTTGTTGTTGATCGGGTAGTACGATGCCATCTGGTCGCTCAAATCTACGCCGCCCATGAAGCTGTTATATTTTCTCACCACTGTTGGTGTTATGATCAGTGTTGGTAACTTAGAGCGCCCTCTATGGCAGCTGGTTCTCTGGTTCCCGCACTTTTTGGCGGAGCAGCCAGGTTGATATTTGTTGTGTTCTGTAACGTTGGTGTTTAGATGGACCCGACTGATTAAAATAAGTCTACCGCACTCCACAACACTTCAGCCTGAATCAATAACATAACATGGTGACCCCGGATGTTGAAATCAGAAGACAAGTGATACCCAACAAGAAGAATTGGCGTAAGTTTTCTCTGATGTTAACACAGCACAGTCAGTAAAATAGCTCTGAATACTGCAGCCTGACTCAATATACGATCTAAATCTCAAAGCAGCCATGGCAGATAAAATACCTGTGATGAACTGGGAATTGGATAACTTAGCTGAATCCTTCAAACTGTTTAAAAATGTATAGAGCTATACTTCGTTATTAAAATATAAAAAGAGAAGAAAAAGCTGCAAATATTTTATTAACAACAGGCGAGGAAAGATTTGCGTAAAATTCAACAGCCTGGACTTCTCAAGCGACAAAAAAGACCTAGTAGTAATTTTCTAGAAATTCGGAGAATCCATTGAGCCTTCATTCAGAACATTCCAGAATAAGCAGACTAAAACTAAGTACTCTGCAATAGAAACCTGGTGAATCCTTGGACTGACTTATTTGTCAGCAAATGCAAACTGCTGGCAAAGAAGTGCGAATTCCAACCAAAGGAACTCCAAGAAAGAATTATAGAATTAATCATTGCAGCCACACCAATACTAGAGTTCCAGAAAGAGCTATTAGCAAAAGCAAAGGAATACAAACTCGACAAAGCCATAGCCCTTGGTAGAAATTATGAAGCTGCCAACTCACATGTATCTGCATTGAAGTCCATGGGACAACCAGCTCCTGCATCCACACCAGTTGAAGTTGTGCACTCAGCCGAGGCAAGTACACACAACAAACCAAGTAAGCCAAAGGGAAGCACATCTGGTGAATGCAGAAATTGTGGTCTGAACCACCTGCCAAGAAAATGTCCAGCTTTTGGCCAAGATTGCAGGAAATGTGGAAAACGCAACCACTGGGCAAGAAAATGTCGATCTTCAGCCTCAAGCACACTACCGTCTAAGCAACATGACAAGAAAACACATGAAGTTAGAACAGAGTGTGATTCTGACAACCCAGACCACTATGGATTTGATGAATGTACTCAAGGTGAGAAAGATAAATTTGCTGTCATCAAGCTGTCCACACCCGGAGGGAAGAGACGTCTAAAAGCAAAGGTTGACACTGGCGCTCAAGCAAATATCCTGAATTACGCCACATATCAGTCACTTTTTGGTAATATCACAAGGCTAGTACAACTGATGTACGTCTTAGTGGTTACGGTGACAAACCCTTTCAGTGCCACGGAAGAGTAACAGTGCCAACTGTTGAGCATCAAAACACTTGTGCTGCCAATGTTGAATTCTTCGTATCAGAGCACAGAAACAATCTACTTGGCCTAAACTTGTGTTGCAAGCTAGGGCTTGTCAGTTTCCCTTGTGACAGGCATTAGTGCTGTGAGAAGTTTGATATTGAGGAGATCATATCATACACCAGCAAGATGCAACTCATCAACGACAACGCCGATATATTTGAAGGTGTCGGAAAAATCCGAAAGGAACAAAAAATCCAGCTGGCAAATGATGCAACACCCACCATTAATGCAACCAGAAGAACGCCAGATGCATTAAAAGAACCCCTCAGACATGAGCTAGACCCATTGATGAAAATTGGTATCATCAAAGTGGTACAGGAGCCAACTGACTGGGTCAACAACGTTGTGCTTGTCACCAAACCCAACAGGTCCCTACGCATATGCCTTGACCCTCGTGAGCCGAAGAAGTTCATTAAAAGACCACAATACTATGCAAAAAACCCTTGATGATATATTGCCAGATCTCAAGAATGCAAAATACTTCTCAACGTTTGATCTCAGGAATGGATATTGGAACATCCCACTCGACAAAGAATCGCAACTTCTCACAACGTTCAGTACTATCTATGGCAGATACTGTTTCACACGATTGCCTTTCGGTATGATATCTGCTCAAGATGTGTTTCAAGTTGAACTTGATCAAATCTGTGGACCGATCGACAACGTTAACTGCATCAAAGATGATATACTTGTGGCTGCTGAAACCAGAAAGCAGCATGACTTGGCAACTCAAAATCTTATGACAGCATGCAGATAGAACAAAACGGAGAGAAGTGTCACTTCAACAAGGACAGAGTCAAACTGTTCGGACGCATCTTCAGCAAAGATGGTATAGCGCCTGACTGACCTAAGGTGGAAGCTATTCAGAGGCTTGAAGCACCAAAAACCAAACAAGAGCTGCAGTCACTCCTCGGACTTGTTAACAAATAATCAAAGTTTGTAAAACTGAGCCAACTGACTGAACCCCTTCGAAGACTTACTTCAGAAAGATGTTGTCTTCACCTGGTCTGAGAGCCATGACCAAGCGCTGCTTAGAATAAAACGGGCCATTGCAAAAGCACCAGTACTTGCTTACTTCGATTCAAGCAAAGAAATTGTGATTCAGTGTGATGCGTCGAGCAAAGGTCTTGGTGCTGTCATACTGCAAGACGGTAAAGCCATTTACTTCGCATTGAAGGCCCTAACTACTGCTGAGTCTAACTACAGCAACATAGAACGAGAAATGTTAGCTGTCGTCTGGGCAACAAGGTACTTCAAACACTACGTCTTCGGTAGTCATTTTGTCATTCACACTGATCACAAACCGCTAGAAGCCATAGCAAAGAAGCAAATCTTCAAGATGCCAGCCAGACTTCAGAGGTTTATCCTACAAATACAATACAACAACTATGACATCAAATACGTACCAGGTCAAGTTGTACCACTTGCCGACTGCCTCTCCAGATGCATAGACATTAGACAGACATTTCATATACCTGATGTTGATGTACATGTTCATGATATCTCCACAATGAAACCATTCATCATTGATCGCATCAGAGAACTTACTGCTTCCGATCCAGTTCTCCACTCCTTAGCCACGTACATCACCAATGGATGGCCACAAGAGAAAAACCAATGCAATGAAATGGCCCATGCATACTGGCAGCATCACTCAGAACTAGCTATCCACAATGGTGTTGTATTGAAGGGCCACAGAATTGTCATACCGACAATGTTGAGACAGAAGATACTCCACGTACTCCACAAACACACACAAGGTGTGGAGAAAACCAGACTACGAGCCCGACAATCAGTATACTGGCCTGGGCTTAATGCAGACATTGAAAATATGATACGTGACTGTAATCAGTGCCAGTCTCATCAGAGAAGCCAAACCAAACTTCCAGTACAGCCCATTCACAGCTCTGAAGCCATGCAAATGATTGGTATTGACATATTTGAGTTCGAATCGTCTAAATACCTACTCGCTGTTGACTACCACACAGGGTTCGTTTGGGCGGACAAACTACATAATACAAAGAGTTCATCAGTTATCAGTAAATTGGACAACATCTTCTCTAATTTCGGCTACCCAGAAAAACTTATATCAGATAACGGTCCACAACTTACAAGCGATGAATACCAGAGTATTGCCAATCCCATGAGATAAACTACTCTACCAGTGCACCCCATCATCAACAAGCCAATGGGAGGGCAGAGAGAAAACATAGGTACAGTCAAAAGCATGCTGAAGAAATCACTTCAGAAGGGTGACGAAACCTTGAGAGAGATCCTGACAACATTGCGGGATACACCCATCACAGCAGACATCCCATCTCCATTCTCACTGATGTTTCCAGGCAGAAAGATCAAGACAAATCTGCCGTTTATACAATATGGACACCAACCAGCTAATGACATCTACAAAGAAAGAATTGAGCAGAGAGCACACACATACGGTGGGGACAAACCAAGTGTTTACCACTCAAGACAGGCTCATCATGTAGGTTTCAGAAAACCCCAAAATCAACCTGGCAACCAGCTACAATTATGGACCACTCCTCTGACCGCCGATATACTATACAGACACCTGAAGGAATCCAGTATCAACATGACCTAATTCACATTAAGCCTGTACATCAACCAAGCCAGGATACAGCAACGAAAGAGAAGCCAGATGACAACCCACCAGAAATAGGAAGTACACACGAAGCAGACATTGCTCTGAAAACTCAAGTTCCGTCCCCTGGAGGCCGACCAAAGTGACACAGCAGACTTCCAAGAAAATATGATGACTTCATACTAAACTGATTACCTATCAAGGACTCTTAGATGACTAGCAAGCAGTTTCTGGTTCAGTTCATTGTTACCTGTTTGTACATTGCAAGTTGAGAAGTTTTAAGTTTTCATGTCACAAAAGTTGTTCTTAATTGTTCAAAGTCGGAACTTTAGACTTGGTGTTCAAAATATACTTTTAGCGAACTGTTGCTATCTAACTAAGGGAGGGGGATGTTATGATCAGTGTTGGTTACTTAGAGCGCCCTCTATGGCCAGCTCCTCATCAGCTGTTTCTCTGGTTCCCGCACTTTTTGGCGGAGCAGCCATCTTGTTGTTTGGTGTTCTGTAAACGTTGGTGTTTAGATGGACACGACGGATTAAAATAAGTCTACCGCATTCCACAACGCTTCAGCCTGAATCAATGACTTAACAGTTGGTACAAACATCTCCTTTCCCTTTCGCTGAATTTCAACTCCACCGGGATTACAGTTGGTACTCAGCAGTGTTACATCGCGTTTGTCATGCCAGAGTGTCGCTATGATTTCACCACTCTTCTGGTAAACATAGTCGCCTGGTTTCAACTTTGTCGCTGACTTTGACACGGCAGGAGGAAGCCCTTTACTGTTTTTGCGAACAGTGCTGCAGACGTACGTACGTCTGTTCAACAAGTCAACGGCCAGACGCAGAGAACTAAGAAAGTTGTCATAATAAAGATGATGTCCCATGCAAAATATCTGCTGGTGAGATCGACAACGACGCTGTAGCCGAGACCATGTTGAATCTGCTCTCCTTTCCCGGCGTATGGGATCATGTCAAACGTATATCCAGTCCGTGGACATGCAGCCGACCAAATTTTAATCCCCTCTTCAGGGCTTCGCAGGCATATACTGGATCATCGGTGACCGTCCGCTAAATTTACACATGGCTTCATCGATTGAAATTTCCCGGAAAGGCATGAACTTCATCGGAAATTTAGAACGAACTACGTCAATTATAGGGCGAACTTTGTAAAGTCGATCTCTGCCGGGATCTTGTCGGTCAGGCTCAGCGTACGGATCATTGACGTGCAAATACTGGTTCAGCTTCATAAACCAGTTTCGCGACATGACTTTCGCTACCCCAGGTACATGGAGACGATCATCTGTTGACCAGAAGTCGCGTATCTCGGGTAAAGAGTGGATACCATTAAGATAATGACACCAAAATACGCCTTCATTTCATTTCTGTCGACCGGACTCCAATCGGCATCAACTTTCTGTAAGCGATCTGCTTGAACTGCGCGTATTTATTGGTCTCACGGACAAGGTGATCCAGAAAATCATCTGTCATGAACAGCCGGAAAAAATCCAGCTGATCGCCTGTACAACCAGATCGTGGAACGGCCCAGACTCATCACCGTTAAAATTAAATAAAGTCACATCATCGGAATTTTCTGACCACTGCAGATCGGCCACATCAATATCGTCAGCGTGAAGATCTTCCAACAGGCGTTCGGCAAGCTCGGTTGGGTCGATGTCGCTTCCATTTTCACGCTGATAGGCTTCCCGGGCAATTTCCGTTCTCAGTTGCTGTTCCGTTATTTCTTCTGTGGTGAAGCCTTCAAAATCACTATCGGAATCGGAATCCCCAAAGAAAATGTCCCAAACCTGTCCCAAACCCATCGTTTCGTACTTCCGGGGTCGACATCCGCAGTTCAAAACAAACTTTTAAATGAATATTCACACATGTAAATCTGGCGCCTGTGTTCAAAGATAAGGTCAGGAGGTCGTCTGTCAAGGGGCGGGAAACTAATCGTTTATTCATGAGGGGAGGCGGGAAATGTATTCAATTATTGGTGACGTCGAGATAAGATGTTGTAGAACGTCAGTGATTTCTGAGTACTTGTCACGACTAAAAATAACGATGTAATCACTCTGTGTGTAACATAGCAACGTGCAGGCCGTCTCAGGCCTGATTGGGATTTCAATACCGTGTGCGTACGAAGCCGGATCAGGCCTAATCGGGTATTCTGGACTGTGATTGGCTGGGCCGTTTCAGGCCGTACTGGAGCGCAAAGGGTTAAACAATACTGTAACATTATTTGGTAAAGACTACCGTAAGTGAGTTTTCAGAAGCCAGCTAGGTCAAAGATTTTATCTAACGCTAATGAATACTCACCTGGTTCCAGGCTGGTCTGGGATATTTGTTCAGCAACTTGATCACTTGTTTGCTGTGACAAGGGAGGTTCTTCATCCTAAAACACAAATCACATACAGGTATATCAGAAAAGACATGTATGCAAAACTCTCTTCTGTACTGATGTAACAGCAGTTTGTCATGGCTTTCACATTTCCCATGAATCACTGTAACCATTGTTGCCGATATGTCTGTCAGATAGCACATTGAAATGTATGATGGACATAATATGATGTGGTATTCAAATGAACATGTCACCTCAGAATCCTTAATGATATGAGCATTTACACATTCTTGCTGATAGTCAGTAGCATATTAGGCTATGATACGATGCAGCACAGCACAATTTATGGACAACATTTCCAGGTCTACATGCATTCTAATGAATGTATACATTCAACTAAATGGTAGTTTGTTGCAATTCATTCTAATATTACTGATTTGGTGACTTGAAGGAAAAAATCTCACTGTATTCCTTGAGCAAATAACCCTTAATTCAGACAAGTATGATATTTGAGCATGATGTGTATGGCAAGGTGTCCCAAAGAAGTGCTATACATGAAGAGAATTTACCCAAATTTTGTGTACTGGCATATTCACTTGTGGGGAATTTACAGCTACTATAAATGATATCAATATGTTGGCTTCCAGCATTTTAAAATGGTTGTTCATATACATTGAGCACCAAAAATGAGAATGCAGATTTCAGAATATAGCAAGTGTCATTGAATGAAAATTTATGCTTTGTATCAAGTATTCTGAACAGTGGGTATAAAATACATAATAATATAAATCACATTGTGTGCTTAGCCATGAGAGTAGCATTCTGGCAGACAACTAAACATTAGTCTTTGAATGGTGAAGCGCCCCATGTTCGCACTTGGTGCACTTTGAAATAATTTGCAATATACCAAACATGGACTTTTAATTATCATTTTTAATTTTTTTCTAACTCTTAATTTTCCCTGTTAGTGTTATCTCAGAGCTTTAATAGCATTGCAGCATCACCATATACCTTCAATAATAGTTTAGGTCTTTTTTAACACTGCCAATAAACTTTCACGACCAGCAATGGACACTTAGCATTCTTGGCCAACTAATATTATAAACCTTAAAAGTACTTATGGTTTGGTCACATTATATTAGCTTTGAAGGTCTGAGATCCATGATGTATTTTCTCTGACCTCTGAATCTACCGGTATGTTACAATAACCGTCATCTTCTATTTCACCATGAAATGTAACTGGCTGAACTCCCCCACCATCTCCTGAAAGGAAAAAAAATGAATTGTTTTAGCACACTGTAAATTTGTCTGACATTGAACTTCATGTAGTGTATACAATTAGGAAGACAGCAAAAATTTGTTTTTGGTCAAAGACATTTTTAAATATGCTAAGGTGATGTGATCTAACCTTAAATCATATGACAGTTTTCAAAGTCGCAGCAGTTTTATGCTCATTTTAACAAAGTTTACAATAAGGGAGGTACATGTATACCTTGAAGGATTTTGAAAAAGTCAATAACACTTTTTTTCTGTTCATTGACTATGCAAAGACATGACAGTGGCAAGTGATATTCAAGAAGTTCCGTTTGGGTTATAGTAAAATTTAGATTTCTTGTGAGCTGATGGCTAATTTCTATATTTCATACTATCACTTTAAGTGACGTTATATTTTAATTATGGTGATGTGATCAAATAAAATTTGATGAACCTTGATACAGATATTGCTAATAACAAGATATCCATACACTGAAAGACATACTGCAGTTCCTGGATATTTGGTACTGTGCATATTTAACAAGCATTTATGAAATTTTGCTTGTAAATAGTTGTGCCAGAAGTGGCTACACCAAATTTTGTAATTTTTTGTCTGATCATTAGAATACATTTTGACATATTGTCAGAGAAAATAAAAGTGTCAATTTATAGATGATTTTGCTCACTGCATATACATTGTAGCATTGTCTGTCAAAATCTGGTTACACCATAGCAACTTTATGTTAACATTATAATCTGTACAGTTTTACAGTATTTACCTTTTTGTTTCCTGTACCAGTAGATAATGTCAGCCCAGATTCAAAGGAAAAGTACAGGTACATATAGCTTTTCCTTATCTAAATAAATTGGGATGCACCTTGTCTAAGTAAATTGGGATGCTAGCTGTTTTATCTTTTAATTGAATTGTATGTTTCTTAGGTAATCAGAATCATGTCATGTAACTATTTGTGTCATATCAGTACTAAAGGTGTCTCATTAAAATGAAAAAAAAAACTGAAGATAAGCAAAAATACTGTTCACCAGTGTCCTAGACTTGCATTTACTAGGATATATGGTATATTATGGTATATTATAAAGAGGGGCTATGTGATTTATGATTAATAAACAATAAGTTAATTTCTCTTTAAAATTTTTTATGATTGACAAAAAGATCACATAAAATCTGCGAAAAAAGTTATAAAATTTAACAGAAACAAATTGCAAATTGCCAAACAAACATCCTTTGTGATGATTTAACCCTTTTCCTGCCAAGTCCATATTTCACCATCAGGTCAAGATGGTTAAAATTAATGAAACACAATATTCAATATGGTGTATTTTAACATAATACTGTACTTTTGAAGGCTGTTGAAAATATAAATACTGTAAACGTGAGTTTTTTGGACTAAAGATGCTATAACAGACCAAGCCAAGTGTGTGAAAATACGTCATGTTTTGGCTCAATGCCGCTTTTTACCGACTTGGCTGATGGGGAAGTGATACTGTCTGGCACGAAAAGGGTTAAATGAGCAAAATATAAAACAACTTACGGTTGATGAAGAAACGTTCCATTTCTTCAAACCTCACTGTGTCATATGTAGCTTTCAACTGCAGTGTTATTCCAACTTTGGCAGCTATCTCTCTCATTTCTTCTGTTATTAGCAGTGGTTCTAGTGCTTTGGCCAGATTTCTAGATCTACAAGTCTGCTTCAACCTGTAAAGATAATAAAGTGTTAAAATCTTCAGCAAGATTCCCAAAGACTCTGCTTTAACAGTTGTTGGATCCAGACCAACTTTCTCCTTGCAGACTTTCTTTACTTCGTTGCAGTTGCTATCATCTGCCAGCACAGCTTGCACGCTGCGTTTCAGTCTATGTTTACATTCTCCCCATGCTGCTTTCACTTCATTCTTTTTCCTTTCCCTTAGCCTTTGAAGTTGAACAGAGAGGGCTTCTATTTCTTGTAGTTCTCTGAGACGTTTTTGGAGTATCTTTTCATCCAAGGCTACTTTAACTAGGCAATCTGGAATAGGATAATAAAGATGGTGTAAAAAGTCAGAAAACACTGTGGTGATAAATTATAATAATACATTTAAGTTATTCATGGCTTTTTTGTTTATTTTAGGTTCTCAAATTAAAGGATTTAATAACTTGGTAGATTTGTACTGATGACCAATACCAGCAATTCCTAAACTCAAACTGGTGTTAGTAGTCCTAAATATGTATAACTTTGAATATTCAATGTTGTAGGGTAATAATTTACATGTCTGATTCTTCTTACCTGAAGCTTTTGTGGCAAAGTGATGAATGTAAAGGATGAAGAAATGTTGTCATGTAAATAGTCTGCAAACATGTCCATGATTGAAAGCATATCTGTAGTCGTTGACTTGGTCATGTATTGCTTTTGCTCTTCATTAATTTTCATATAGTGTGCCAGAGGTCAAAACATTACCCAAATTACTTACATTAAAATTGATCCACCGCTGCAAATTTATTAAGATACTTGCAATGCTATCATATATATATAGACTGTCCGAATATTGTAGAATTTGTGCAGCATTACAATTTAACTGCTTAATACAATGATTACTACAATAAAATGAAGAGAACTAACAACTAAAATTACCATAAATTGTTGGCTTGATTGATAGAGCTCTAAATTTCAGGACTTATGTAGACATGACAGTGTATAAAGTAGAATGTTAATAGCGTCACTGAAACTGCCATTACAGTACACATAGTAACCTGTCTACAAACTACGGCATTGTGTGATAAGCACTCTGTTCTGTTTGCAAGGCAATGCTCAGCTACTGAAGGAGGGTATGATCACGCAAACTTGGATGTGGTGATAAAATACCTTGTTGTTCTTCATTATGATTTCCGACCTTTGCCTCCTCAGTATTTGGGTTTTCATTTTCCATCTCAGACGGTGTGGTCGCTGCTAGGCAAGACTCTGTGTCTTCCTTATCCATCACATCACCATGTGTTTCTTCAACTGCTTGGCTACCAATACTGCCATCTCTAGCCACTGCTTGTGTTGATATTTTTCCATTCACTGTTTCCAGAACTTGCTTTATTGATTGTGTGCTTGATTGTCCAATGTCGCTTGATGGTTTTACATCAGCTGGTGTAGTATAAGATTAAACAAAGAAAAATGGTCAACATACTCTCATTATGCTTTATATTAATGCGAACTAAGTGTTCATAGCATATTATTTTTAACTGCTTATTTTTAAATTCATTAGTTTCCACAAGAAGTGTCACAATGGATGTCTTTGTTTTCCATTCCTCATAATCTGGTCATTTTCCTGTAGTGTGGATATCCCATAAAAGGCAAAATTAAAATGTTCTGATTACTTTGACTTCTGATACAAATGCAATATTGAATTTCATTATGCACTGGTTTCCAAAATTGACCAGTCTTTACACGATGAAGTTATGCCTATTTGTTTTCATGTGGTATTTCTTTGTGAAAATCATGATATAAGGATCATACAGTAGAGGAGAAAATGACAGAAACAATTTTCTCCGAATAAAGTTCCTGTCTTTGCAAACAGGCAAATAATCAAAAACATTTATATTTTATATTTTAAAGTTCTAGTTGTTAAAATGATGCCAACAGCTATCCTGGTATGATTTACAGCTTTTCAGATATGTGATTTTGAACATGAATGCGTACCGCATTTCACTTCTTTCTGGCCTTCGCAGTCACCTTCCCTTTCATTTTTTATTGGTTCGTGTAATAATGATGCAAATCTTGCAAAACTTTCAGTGATAGCTTCACACTTTGTCAGAGCAGCTTTCAGAGCGTTTGCCTTCTTGAAAGAGTCAGATGTCTTTTCTAAATGTTCTAATATTTTCTTCGACAGATTCACTTCACAATTTCTGATGACACAGTAATCAGTACATATTTCTAAATGTTTCATTACAAAGTGAGCTAGGTGAGAATCATCATGGACTGAAGTAGGCAAACCAAAAGCCATCGCTTCCAATCCATAAAAGCTGTAATCCCAATAGCATGGTGAAGGTAGGCAGAGATGAGACTGTTGTAGAGATGTTAGTAGAGATTTTGTTGAGTGCCCTGGTTGGAGTTTTGGGTACACATATGGACTTTCCAATGCACTGGCTAAAACATTCTGTTCAGTCTTGCCAGCTCTTTCAGAAACTCCTTGTATCTTCCACTCTGGGTGACGGCTGTAATGTGCTTTTCGACTATTAGCTGCTATACCAATGGAAGCTGCAATAGACTTGCACCTTTCTATGGCATTCTGTGTATCCATCTGACCACATGTTAGTATGTGGTGTTGTGTGACCGGCTTTTCCCTCGGTTCTTTCACCCAGAAACATGTATCTGGTCGTGGAAGAATCTCCTCATGTGGAATGGCTGATAAGTCTCTATCCTGAACTTCTGCCCTGTATGCATTCTCAAAATAATCATAGATGCAGGGTCCTATGGAAAACAGTATGTCTGCCTCACTTGCCATTTGCAGCATCTTTTCTTCAAATTCCAACTGACCATGCTCTTCAGCTTGTAGGCAGGCTGTTTCAGGACGAGCATGATTAATAAGAACCAGCTTTGCACCAGGAAAGAGTTTTCGCCTTATATCAGCTGCAGCACGACCTGTCTTTGGAGCATAACCAATTACATATTGAACATTTTCTACTTCTCTCAGGTCTGGATAGTAGATTTCATGATTCAGCAACCATTCTAACTTTTGAGGATCATCTCTGTGATCAGCTTTCTCTTTCCTCTGTGCTGGTATCAAGGTTACACCACAGCTTTCAGCATCTTTCTTCTGGTCATCACTGATTTTGACATCAAGTACTGTAGAATAAGCTTTTAGAGTTTCTCCTTCTGTGGCCTTCCTTTCACAAAAATCTTGGACAAGAGTTCTGTGAAATCCTGTAAGACCTAAGGCATCTTTGTTCCAGGCTTCGTAAAGGAATACTGCTGCTGCGGGTTGATCTGGTGGTGGAAGAAACTTGGCACAGGGAAAACTCTTTCTTGAAGTGTGGCTGCTGTCTTCTTGACATTTGGAGACAATGCAACAACATGGTTTACATTTTGTAATTTTCCTAGATTTGGATAGTAGGATTCAGGAAAGAGAAGCCAGGTGATTGCAGGAGGATCTTCAACAGGATCAGACCATTCAGGTCTGGAAGCGGGGATCAAAGTTACACCATATCTTGCTGCATCTTCCTTTTCCTCGTCACCCACATCAACATCAAGGACAGTGCAGAGAAGTTTGGAAAGATCAGCTGGCTTCTTCAGTGTGTTTGCACAGAAATCTGAGATCAGTTCCAATTTGCTGGGCCATATGAATTTTTTTTCCATGATGTTATAAAGAGTGCTGCAGATCCTTCCATCTTGTTTATTGGTAAAATTCCAGGTTGAATTATCAACTTCCTGAAAATAAGTTGAAAATAGTATCTTCATTAAAGTCACATGCTATCTATAGAGTGGTAGCAGTTGGCCAATAAGCTTTAAAGTTCAAGGAAAAAGATCTTTAGAAAATATATTGGCATCATATTGTTTGTAGAGTTGACAGTTCAGGAACAATGTTTTGATTTCATTTTAAAACCAGTTGTTGCCCACATCTCAGTTCATGATAAACCATTGTAAAACGTCTCACATTTCAGAATTAATATGGTAGATCAAATATTATATTTGCAGACACATTGTCTACAGAGCATAAGTTTTACAGTTACTGAATAGCTCGGTCTAGCAAGGCATTTTTATACACCTGATTTTGCTAAGGGTGACATTTTATGACATAAGAGGACAGCACTTTATAATAAATAAATGAAGCGTGTCAACACTAGCCGACAGTGAGTAGCGTCAATATACTCTATTCATTGGTATATTGAATTTCCTGACTGCAAAATGTGAACAGTAAAGAAACCATGTACACCTTTATTTCATCTCCAAATAGTGTGAGTGTCTTGTTTTCCCTTTTGGTCAACAACCTAACAGAATTTTCAGAAACCAATTGTCTGATAAGAACTAATTATTTTTGAAAGATGTCTTCCACATCACATGTCTAAGCCACGCAAAAGTCATGTTATTTGTATTCTATTCAATGAGAGTGTTATTGACACTATTTAAAAAAGAATGGTATTTCATAATCAAATTAGCAAAATTTGCAACAGAATACAATATATACAATTTTCTGATGATATGTTGTTTTTTCATGCATCTTGGTCATAAAAAAGTATATAAAATAATGGTCTACCAGCTAGAATGCAAGAGGAAGATCATTTAATAGATTTAGTCAAGGTGAATGCAACTGCCAGAGAAGAAAGGTTAATATATATCACCTATTACAGTAACTGTATATGACTAAATCCGCATTTCCAGTACCATTTTGCTGCTGTGTTCTTGTTGTTTTAGAAAGGTCATTTTAGGTCACACAGTCATTTAAGTCAAACAAGCTTGCCCTTTGTACTTACGCTTTGCCATTACTCATAGTGAATATTGCTTAAAATAGACGGCATACTTACGTACATAGTTAAAGTTTTGAACTTTTGAAAGAATAACCTATATTATACTAAATTGCTTGTTACATTAATATACAAGTGAAATCACTTTATCTGAGCCCGTCAAGGTTTCATTGGCCATTAATATCATATCAGAGTACCTGGTTAAGTTGAGCTAGAAGTCATGATAATCGATTGAAGCTCCAACATAGAAACAAAGAAACGAGGTGTACCATACCTAAGTCTCGGATAATTATCTGTACTTTCACCGCCAAGTCCTCAAATTCACACCTGAGAAACTGATCTAAAATCAGTAAAACGGCAAGAGGAAGTCAGACTTGTAGTGCAAGATTGTTGTTAATGCATCAACAAAGTACCATACCTCACGTGATTAGGAATCAGATTAAGTATTTATTACCTGGCAACTTATTAACAAGGTAAGGACAGAGTTCAGTTATGATACAGATGGCATTTTCATAGGTTATTGAACCATAGCTCAATCAACTGTTTAGTAGTAGGTAATGTTCCTGTCAGTGTTATCTTGTATCAAGATTATTGATTGTTTGACTAGACCCTGCTTTGACTTAAAGTTGTAGCAAAGTTGAAAGTTATTAAACACCTTAAATATTCTATATCAATGTGATATATTTGTACATCTATATTCATACAATGGAAGCCCTTGTGGAACCATGTCATGACCTGTATGGCTTGAAAGGTTATGTGACCTACGGTAGTGTAACAGTTACTATTGAAATGTAAAGATTCGATGAGTTAAAAATTTCAACTTTGCCCAGTAAAACCTTCAAAGTAAAGTATTTTCAACATTTCATATGACTGTAGGGTTTCACACATTTTTTTCAGTTTTTAATTTTTTCTAAGTTCCTTTCACAATTAGAGGCATTGTCGATATCTGTAATGTAGTACTCATTGGGAAGATTTTGAACCCAGCATGATAAAATCATTATCCGCGCTGTAAATCTAGACATCATAAAAGGGGTCTTCTCAGTAGCCAACATTAACAATTAACATAACCACAATTACAGTAGTAAAATTTTTCCAACAGACTTAGCCTGCATGGCAGAATAGGTGAATGACGATTTCATTTGACTGAAATACAACACATACATGTACCTGTTTGTTTGTGATGTTTGTAAACACCGAAAATGATAACAATTAAATAAAGAGTTGAGATTTTCTAAACACGTTATCCTTTTGTGCAACAATACTTTACAAATTTTAATTGCTTATCAACTGCATTATTTGAATACATGCAACATTTGTGGCCTATATGTACATTAATAAAGGAGAATCTCATGTGCCTTAAGTCTTACAGCATCCGTGTCATCACCCAAAACCTGTAGTTGAGTAAATTCTGATAATTACAATCTCCCTACTGACTCACTCAGTATTTTGTTAGTAATACTGCGTCATGGCTACCAGCTTTTTTTGGCCACTTCTGTAATGTTAAAATGAGCTTGACCAAGCGAATCTACAATACCAAAGTGATTTTATAATGTTGTGATGCTTTGTATGGCGGCCATGTTTGAACTGGCACACCCTAATTCGGAAGTCACTGAGTTGAATATGCAAATTAGTAACTTGCTAATGTAAAAATGAAAAACAACTTTTATTAATATTTTTATCATATTTTTCAATGTACATAGCAGGTTTCGTTGTCTTTCATTAAGTCAGTCAAGATTTATCCCTAACAGAAATATATGTTATATATGCAAATAAGTAATGAGTCATTTTACAAAATTAAAAGTATCATAATATCTACAATACATAGCAAGTTCGTCACCTCTGGTCAAGTCAATCAAGATATACAACCCAATTAGGAAAGTTCTTAAATATGCAAATTAGTAATGAGCTAAAACAAAATGCTCAATGACTTCAATAATGTGAAATCATAGTATCTTGAATGTACATAGCACATTTTGTCTTCTTTGATTAAAGATTAAGTCAATCAAGAAATATATCTCTAATTAAGAAAGTTTGTTGAATACTAAAATTAGTAATTAGATGTTCTAAAAAATCTAAACTGACTTTTGGTCATAATAGTTTCAATGCATAGAGCAAGTTTCAACAATTTGATCCAGTCAGTCCAGATATATATTCCTAATTTGAAAAGTTCACTGAATATGCAAATTTGGAAGGAAATGCTTAATGACTTTCAATAATGTTGTATAACAGTATCTTCCATGTACATGGCAAATTTCGCCAGCATGGAGTTAAAGTTGTCTTCACTTGGCAGAAACTGCTTCAATGGGACAGCCAACGGAGTTGCTAGGGGTTTACCATCTGACAGATGATGACCTGCAACTCTGATTTTTGTAGGCAACTAGATACTATTGACTGTATACCGGTAGATAGTGATCTTTATGTACCCAGGCAGGGTGCAGCTGTCTTCTCATTTGTTTCAGCTCTTCCTCTTGGGCCAAATACTGTGGAACTCAGTCAAGTCTTCACCTGTAACTTGCATCTTTGACCAATATTCCACCTAATTATCGCATGACAGTAGCAACTCATCATGCTTCTTTCAAAGATATTCCAGCATGAGACTTGTACACCCAGACCAACAAAGACATACTGTGCAGCCTGCTGTTCGATTTGCCATCCTCTTGAGCCCACCCTTTGTCGTCACAATGGAATTCTACCTCCTTACAGTTTCCAGATCAGTTTTATTGATGGAAATAATGATGTACGGGTGTGCTGCAGCAGACATTACATTCGGAACATTGTACTTTCTCTTTTCTTATGTTTCCCATAGGGATTATAAACTAGTGAGGGGAGGACCAAAGAAATAAGACCATAATACGATAATGTAAAAGACCGACCCTCACTACATTGGATTTCAGATTTTGTCAGCACAAAGAGCTGTTAGCGCATGAACAATGAAGGACACCTACACAACTGATGACAATAGACACATACAACTCACCAGAACACCAGCAAGTCTGCACCACTATAAACTCAGTGTTGGAGGTGTCAAAATTGTACTATTTTGCTAGAATGTGGCATTTGCATGTAACAAGCCGCTTGATAATTTCTTGTTTCTGATGGTTCGCCATGTAGATTAAACTGTTGACGGAACTGCAGGAGGCTCTTCAGTCATTGCCCGATTGCTGAACGATCTCCAACACATGTTGTGCAGAAGGGTCAAGACTTGCACCATCAGCAAACTCTATTTCTTCACAGGACAGTGTTCTTTCCATCCTTGAATAGCAGGCGATGGTAATCTAATTTTGCCACATGGGCCCAACAACCAACGCAGTGCCAGATATTTTTCACCTATTTTGTGATACAACAGACATCTTGCTCACTTTGCTCAGTCGCACTCAACATTTTGTCAACAATGCCATGTGAGTTTAATGTACATATTCATAAATTCAAGAGGTAACTACTCCCAATATGCAAAATATGATTTATGCCATCTAATGAATAATATATATTAAGTAAATACAAACGTCATCTCATGAATAATTAAAGCAACTGAGATTGTACGAGAAAACAAAGTCTGATTCTGGGTGGAACTCCCTTGTATCGGGTTTACCCCTCTCGTATCATATTCACCTCTCTCTCATGTTCCATATGGAAAGGGAACACAGATATCATCGTTTTCATCCGACCCAAACATGCACAAATCACTGACTTGAGCCAAAATGAGGCAGGGAATGAAATTCTGTCTGAAAACACCATAACTACAGTACGGACCCACACCTTGGCCACCAGCTATGATGCCTACCAATGACATGGACGCGATTGGCATGGTGTTAAAATTGTAGAATATGCAGGGCTACTATAAAAATTTGAATCTGCATTTTCAGTGCCCCTATAAGAAGGTAAACTTTAAATCTGAGATGGAAGATCTTTACAATCTGTATCAGTTGAGTCATGGCTTCAAAGATAATCATGTTGAATAATGAATTGGGAAGGAAGCTTACAAGACTTCGATCACAAAATTATGCTTTTGTAACTTAATGGGGTCCATAAAGATAATAACCTTCATAGAAAATATAGTTACTAGAAATATATAATACACTTGTTATTAAAATTTTCATTCTGTTTATAGATACTGGTCAAAGAACAAACCAATATATGGCAAAATATAAAGCAATTGACACAGAGGAACTTTTACCAAATATACAAGATACAAAAAGTCTAAGCCAGACCAAGCAGCACAAGATAAAATTGACAATAATGGTAAGACTTTTACACATATAATGGTAGACTCATGCAGTCAGTCATCATTCTGTACATAATAAATGCTAAAGTATGTTTCTGTGTAGTGCTGATGAATAAAACTGTATATGTTGCAAAAGTATAACATTTATGCATCAGAATCTTACTGAAATAGAAAGATATTATAAGGAATCGTCATTTTCAGGTGCTGTGCATGATATTACACAGAAATGCATTCACTATCATTTATCTGGTTGTTGGTTGTTTTAACATAGTCCCTCCTCAAATGCGAGAGACCATGATAACAACTGAATTCTATTTAAATATTATCAGGTGCCATTTTTTCACTTCCTAATAATCACTAACTGCATTTCATTTTGATAAGAAAGCTACCCTGATGTATGATGTCTTTGCTTCACACAATAAGACAGGTCCATCATCACTCTTTACCTGATTTTCTGATAGCAATTCTCCTGCATATATTTTTACTTCTTCAGAGGAAGTTTCAAGAAAGGATTTTAAAGAAGATTTAAGAATTATCAATTGCAGCATAATTGTATGATCTTTCAGAAGAGAGGAGCCAAGCTATCATGCATGAGGTCTTGTAAATCAATCATTCATCACCGTTAAGAGATAGTGACCTCCCTTCATGTTCTCCGTCAGATATCCTATCCCCAACATTTGATTGACCAAATTATTATAGACCAAAATTATCAGTTTCTAACCCAATGACAGCAAACCCCACGACTTTAAGGACTTTCAATTCTCAGAAATAACCCAAATAATCTGAAAAGAAAACGGCACTGTCCTTTAAAGCATCAGTTATTTACCAATCTCCCTGAGGCTTATAATAAGGACTTACACTTCTCAAAATAAAAAAAGACGTATTAATTTTATAAGATTTCTCCTTTGTCTCTTTCCCTTGAATTCATAAATTGTAACATAATTGAATTTATAATAAACACCATTGGAACTAATTTGGAATAATTGGATCTTTATATTTTTCAAATCTCTCAAAAATGTTAGGTACCCTATAGCTGAATGTTGCGATGTTACAAATTACTCATAAAAGCGAGTGTGTAACTTAAAAAGAAAAGCAGATGAGGTTACATTTGCAGATTAAATCGACATTACTTCACCATCCAATCATCCCAAATTAGTTCCAATCGTGTTAATAAGGGATTTAAATTCTCACTTTGTTGCTACGTTTGAACATAGCTTACCTCCTCCCCTCCTCCCAATTGTTAAACAATTCCTTGTTTATAAAAATTTCATGTACAGAATTGGAGTTTGTTAAAATTTGCATGTAAAGAGTTAAATAAAAACTTCAAGTTCATGTTCTACTACTTCTTGCTTCTAAGTCAATACAAACATAAGGACCTAATCACGCTCTATTACCAATGTTTTAGTCCAAATAAAATATTTAGTACTCACCTGCAAAGGCTATAATGTGAAGGAAATTTCTGACACCAATGATGACGGTTACTTTATCTGTATGTGGGTGGTTCTATGTGTTGTGGTGTAATTTTTATGAACGTTCTACTGAACCAAAACACCTGCAAGTGTTTCACTTCCTCCATGGAATCATGGTTGTTCAATTCTTCAAAGGAAATGTCTGTCCTTGCTCTTCGACAAATAATGAAAACACCATGCATTTTTTCATAATACACTTGATCATTATTCAATGAGACTCAATCAAAAGTTTAGAGCTTATAAGCTGATGAATTTATTACCAGTTCAGAAAATGACATTTTGATGCCTGATAAAAAAATTGAAAAAGGCAAAATAAGACAAATAAATGGTATTTAATCAATAGTAATCAGTCGTAAGATACAAGAAATGTAAACAAAATTCCAATAATAGAAGCTTTCATTGCGATGACTTCTGAAAAACAGCCATAGTGTCTTATTTTATCATATAGCAATCTCATAGGGATCCCTGCCCTTTGACCCCTAGTTAAAAGGGGTCGACACACAGTGGTTTTGGTACGAATCACCTGTGACAAACTGTCCCTGGTACAGGACTGTGCCAAATACCTCTCCACATTGCTGAACAACTGACAGTTACAGGCATATTGAAAACAACGTCTGTTACATTGCTGCATGAGGTGAAAAAGGCTCCATGATTGCTGCAAATGGAGTTGCACAGGGTTGAGTCAAAAATAGCCTGCACCTGCTTTACGTTAAAGGTCTGGTGAAATGGTCCCGGTCGTGTGACAGAATATCTTCCAGGAGGTCAATACTATTATACTCGCAACAAAATTGCAACCTAAAAGTACGCGCAAGTGTTAATTTTTTTGATATTTCTATGCGCGGCTTTCATGGGTCATTTTGCGACACTCAGGTCACGCCCTCAGCGGGAGTCAAGGTTGGCCGTCTGTGACGTCACAGGTGTGTTCATTTACATCGAATAGCGGTCCAACGCCGCCTTATCTCTGCGGTATCCGCTAACAAAACAGGCTTCGCGCTGCCCATGCGCCACGTTCGCCAATGCGAATCGAAATCCGAAGTGGCGAAAAAAAATCGATCCTAATTCGCCACAGTGGCGAAACTGATTTTTGTTTAAAAAATATGGTAAAATAAAGAAAAAACGTGGGTTTTTTTGTCTTTTGTTTAATCTGCGCTTCTCTCTCGGCGATTCGCAAAAACTGTGTCTACTTCCGTATTATTGCGTTCTTTCGTCGCGTCGTACGAATTTGCAATCGAGCCAAGTCTCGCGAGAGATTTGACGTCATCTAGTCTAGTGTACAGCATGCACGCGAGAATTGAAACTTATACACACGCAATCGAGCCCTTGTGATAAATTTGACGTCATTTTGTCCAGTGTACAGCGGGCATAGGAACGCTCGCTCGCGAGAATTGAAACTTTTGCTATACATAGCAGACATACGCATTTTAATCGAGGCAACAAGGTTCGGTGTTAAAGTTGATTTACACTGATTGCGGTCTAGATGTTCTGTGTTGTGCATTTTAATCACGGTCTTAAACATTCCATGTTGTGGTCGAGTTGCATCGCGTTCCTCGTGGTCCGGTATTCCCCGTTGTTCTTCAATTTAGCCTCAGTAATTGCCGTCCCAACGACGCGTTCCGTGTTGCTGTCGATTTGTATCATGGAGGACTCTACCTCCATGATTTGTATCGCGATCTCTACGTTCCGTGTTGTTGTTCGTTTTTAATGGTAGTCTCAACGTTCAGTGTTGCTGTTCATGCAGCTGATTTGCATCGTGGTTCCATGGAGGTGCCTTCCGTGTCGTAGTTGTACTAGTGCATTTTAATCACGGTCCCATTTACGTTTTTTACTGTCGATTTGCATTGCGGTCACGACGTTCCGTGTTGTAGACTAGTGCATTTTAATGGCAGTCACAACGTTCAGTGTTGGTGTTCATGCAGTTGACTTGCATTGCGGTCCCAACCTTCTGTGTAGCGAGTAGCGAGGCAGGCTCAGCCGAGGGACCGTGGCCGATCGTACGAACCAGCCGAGACAAGCACATTATGGTTCAAACACTCCACACTTGACGGGAACTTGAAAAAGTTTACAGTTGAGCCGTTCATGTTCTTGCCGCTGTCACAGCCACCAAAAGAACAACGTCTTCCCAAGTGAAGGAGGACACTGTCCTGATCATGTAAGCGGAAACCCTAGAAGTTACCCCCCGTGGGGAGCTTATGGAGGTGTGAAATACTTTACTTCCCGTTATGAGATACGACGTCGGGCAAACTTCGGAAAGCCGAAAAAAGTCGACTGGAGAGGCTCGGGGACACGCCCACATTGCATTTTCTTTTGCCATATTTCATAATCACGCGCGCTAAACGAAAAAAGAAATGAATGCAACTGTTTTATAGACCATCAACTGTATTTTTGTGATTTTGCAACATGGGCATTTCACCAGACCTTTAAAATCACGGTTACTCTGTGGGGCAGATTAACCATGTTCAAACCAATGTATTGGTAATATCATTCACACCTCTTATACATAACTGCAAGAATGCAAGACACATCGGTATGAAATGTAGATATGGCTGTCACATTTTCACCACTGCTGTAGCAGATAAATTTTTGACATATGTGGTATACTGTCTGTAGCTGCACAGGGCTGGTACAGCTGTGTGCACATCCACGCAACGGTGCCTTCAATGATACAAGGATGTGCTGGCTTAAAATCCCTGCGTATTGGTGTGGCAAATACCACTGCAAAACGATTGAAACAAATGGCCCCTTTATTTGCAGCACCTGTATCGGCAGGTGCACACGAAGGTGCCGACAACATTGCCTGCCGTCAATGGTGACCAACAGTAATACGGAAGCTAACGAGACTTAAATCACAAAAAATTGCTGGAGCAGTAGTTTTTTCTATTTAGCGTGCTATATGACGGAAATTAATAACACGTGAAATTCAAATCTGCCAGGTCTTTTCTGTTGTCGAGAATCCTGTAGTGCAAGCTCTTGTTTGTAACTCGTAGACTCTAATTTTGATGCCCTAATGAGACAGCTCATCTACTAGTCTGAGACAAATACCTTCTGTGAGTAAAAACACACTTGTGCGTTGTGCATTTGATATATTGTAGGCCTATTTAAAATCTGAAATAGTCCATCTATGGAGCAAACGATGAATCTATTTGATGTGGCAAACACCCCTGCAAAACGATCGAAGCAGTGTAAGGTTTATCGGCGGCACCTTTATCGGCAGCTGAAGCTACTTATATATAACAACGTTGCCTGTCATCAGTGTTGACCAAAAGTGAGAAATGGGAAGCTAATGAGACTTCAGTCACAAAAATGCTATTGTATTTACCGTGATATATGACAGTAAATAATTTACAAATGCAATTCAAATATGCCAGGTCGTTACTTTGGTCGAGAATCCTATAGAAATGTCACCTTTATCAGGTCGCACAAACACAACTTTACTTTAAAAACAACTGAAAAATGTCACTTTCAACGGCAGCAACTTATGGGCAGGTTAGGCTGCCGATAACATCCAGCCCACTTTGAAAGGCGGACATGTTCAGTGGGGAACAGAAATCTAACGAGAATTCAGTTACATTAGATAAGCTTGATTAAGGTAGTATTTACCGTGCTACATGACTAAGAATAAATTCATAGCAGCGATTCGAAAATGTCATTTTAATTGGTGAAGGCTAAAATCAAATGTCACCTTTATCGGCAAACCTTAGTTGATAACGCCGACAATACTGCCCGCTGTCAACGATAAGCTTGTTTTATGGGGGAACGAGTTAAAGGTAAAGGGTTCTCTGTTGATTTTGGGAGGTCGGAGGTGAAAGGTCAAGTTACCGTGCTAGCAGCCTTTCGGCTAAAATAAAGATTTGTCTCTCATTCTAGATCCTAGAACTTTTAATGTTTTTTATTTTCTTTTTCTTTCTTTTGCTGATTTTAAACTGCAACACACAAGAACCGACTACATGAAAACAACGAGACAAAGGTTTGCGCGCGCAGCTTCATGTTTTGTACAACTCAATGATTTTTACACTTGTGACTCTGGAGTTCAATGTTCAATAAGCTGTTTATAGTTTTACATGTTGAGAACAATATTCAAAGTTTATTTAAGCACCGGAATGAACTGTTCAATTTGTCCTCTTTGAGAACATCTTTCTCTTTAGTTTTAAGGTACGTTGGCTTTTTGCTATTGCTAGTGCCTTAAGGTAATATCACCTCGAAAGTGAAAGACTTAAACTTTTGCTCTAACTTTCCTCAGGAATCTTTCAATCATTCTCTTTCAAAATCAAGAATAAAAATAGGGGTCACCGTGCAAATTTTGGTACTAGAGAAACAAATAACCCAAGATTTACCGATATTAGAAATTCAAAATGGCCGCCATCCCTGTGTTAACTCTATGGCGAAAAATAAAAAAATTCGAATTTCAAAAAACTAAGCCGGTGAAAAGTTTTCTTTCACCAAGAGCTTTAAATGAACCCCCACATGTGGTATATCAAAAAGAATTGTAAAAGTTTGAGAGTCCGAATGTCTGTCCCCAGGTGCGTTCTACCTTAAGGCGATACCGAAGGATTCAAAGCGCGCGTTGGTTGCTGTCGCTGGCAACGTTCCAGTCGTGCACTTTTGCACGTGCAAAATTTTACCGTTCCGTTGTTTTCTGTGGATTTTCGACTCCTACAGTATTTTGAAAATGCTCACAATCTTTCAACTCTCTCAATTGTAAACCAATTTAGCTGACTTTTTGTAGGTTTATTGAAGTCATACATGAGAATATAGATAAGCATGCGTTTCTAAAAATTCCGGACCGTTTATGAGATATCGCCGTAAAACCCTTCAAAATTTCACAAAATGACACAGTAGATATTTACTGTTCAAAAATCGTTTAAACAGATAACCTAATCCATGCTAGGGGCTCTAAACAGGTATCTCATGTGTTACATTCTGAAATTTTGGAAAATTTGGTGCAAATTCGAAGGAGCTGAAACGTTTTAAAGTAGAGCTGAGAAAATTTGTATATGTGTGACGTCACTGACCAATCGCGCGACAAACCTGCGTCTTTTAGAATCGTATAGTTCTGTAAATCTTTATTATGCAAAGAAAACCATGAAAACTTTGCATTTTGATTGATTTCGGAAATTACCCTTAGCAACCGTTGCTTAGTAATTTGAATCCTTTGGTATGGCTTAAAGTCGGTTATACATCAGCGGCTGCTTCTCTAGTAACCGCTGACCTGCTATCTGTACAGTAACAGCAGACTGTTGGGAAGATTCCTGAGCTGTAATACGGAAATTCTATAGGCTGTTTACATTCAACACATTTCCTGGCATATACCATTATCAATATGTGGTTCTGCACACCATCAGGCGCATAGGTTCCCCATGACAGAACATTTCTTTCAAGATCTTTGTACACTCACAGTCACCTGTTTTGTAAAATTCCGCTCTGCGCCTACACACGAAGGCGCATAGCAGATTTGTAGAAAACAGGTGACTGTGGTGCACTCGATTCAAATTACTCTCTGTATTCACATCGACTAGATCAAACATAGCTGTAGGTCTATAGCTGTAGTGTTTGCAGACGGGATTCCTGCCTTTGGCGGGCTGGTTTTGATATTTACGACTTTAACCCGTAACGGGGTTAAACTCGTAAAAGTCGAAACCAGTCCGTAAAAGGCACGAATCACGTCTGCTAACACCACAGCTATGGACACACAGCTAGATCAAACGGTGCTAATAAATACCTTAGCCCCGGTTGTAGCTGAGAAAACGCAGCTATCCGTGATTGCGAAACCTGGGTCTTTGCGGGTTATCAAAAGGTCACCCCCGCCGCGTCTATCACGCCACACAGAGCTGCGTTTCCACAGCTACCCTGGTTTTCACTTGTACAGAAACAAGTATTATAGGCAAAAAACAGAAGAGCTAGCAGTAAATTGTCTGAAATATATTATTTTCGTAACTATTCAAAAATAATGAAATATTGATATCAATGAAACTTGCTAGTATTTCGTTAGGGTTGAGCTCCTATAATCGATCCGAGCAGCTCTTGATAAAATCACTGAACATGGTACTATGTGAATTACTTGTAAGATAGGCCGCGGCATCAAGTATACAATAGAAGTATATAAAAGGGGAAGGCGGCCAGTTTACACAGCCAGTCCTCCTTACATGGCTTTGAAAACTTTATGTGTTACTCGCTCCTACTATTTAAATCACTATATTTTCACCGTTTAACTGATGGTTGATGAACTGGCCATCAAATCTGCCATTTTTGCCGTTCTTAATTTTCGCCTTGTGAAGCTATCGCTCTTCAAATGTTGCATGCTTGTTCATAGCGACACCCAGGAGTTTTAGCTGAAGGTCAAAATTTTCCGCCGACTAGCGTCAAATCATGTAGGCTGACAATATCGCTAGTTAGATTCCATCGTTTTGTAGTTTGACCTCTGGTATATTTCATATTTATATGCTTCTGTTTGTCTCAGAACCGTCAGAGAAAGCTAAAATCTTACATATATTATTGGCCTCAGAGAAATATGTGCCTTACTTTCTGAGCAAAAATCAAAGTAATTAAAGAAAAATATTTTCGGCCCTTTATTCTCCCAACACTTTGGAAGTTTGAGCAGATAGTTCACAATTTTATATTATCAGACCTTGAAACATACTGAAAGAACGGTTGGAAAAGCGTGGCTTAGACTCTGCTTACAGAGAGGACATCCGGACAGTGAAGGGAGACTTCAGTATATATTTGTTGATATTTTACAGAATTTTATGTCCGGTTAACAACTGTTCTCAAAAAAGGCACTGCTTTCAGGGTGGTATCAATGACGTCACATTTTCACAAAACAATAATGACATGATCTGTTCAGGACAGATGCTTGCTCATCAAACTTGGAATATTACAGTGTCAGAAGAGGAGAGAGCCAGCTGTCGTAGGTGGCGCACTTTCGTCCCACGAGTGTCGCATGGCATTTCTTAGATTAGCAATTGCAGGAATCGAAACTGATAATGACGCAACATCTGACATTATTTACTTATTACTTCCTTTGTAAAATACACAGTTTGGAATATTCGAAATTCGATTGCTCTTGATGGGATTAAAGTTTCCCTTCAATCCTATGTTATGCAATTAAAATGTTACCTTTCCTCATGGATGAATACATGATATCTCACTTACATGATGATGAACAAAGCTGAGGATTTTATCACAAAGTTTTCAAGCCGTGTAAGACTTGAAGGAGAAGAATGCATCCTGAATGCATTTAAATGATGATCTTTGTAGTTAACTGATTTTTTTTTCAGACAAGTTGCATTGTAATTTAAACGCATTCACAGTTTATGTAGCTTTCTTTTATTTGCGACTGTATTGAAATAAATTTCTCTCTTTTTTCCAAAAAAAATAGGGCATTTCGTAGAGGTTTTCTGAATGGTTCATTGAAGGTCAGATGACTAAGATACCTCGTTGTTGTCTGAGATTAAAGAGATACAGTTTGGGAGTACTGATTGTAAGAAAGTTGACCTGCATTGGCCTTAAGCATTCAACCAAATCCAATACTTTATTTGACATACAAGGTGGAAAGAGTCAGAATACTGAGAAGTTTCATGTCATACGAATAACTTTGCTTACTCACAAACCTTGCAACTTTTCAATGTCACAAGAGGGGAGAGCCAGCCGTCGTAGGCGGCGCACTTCGTCCCATCAGTGCCGTTGGACATTTCGTAGGAGCTGTCTGGATGGTTCATTGAAAAAACAGAAAAGCATAAAGCTATTAAAATATTTAACGAGTACACTAAGGTATGCGTGGATATGTTTACAATATATGCCAAGAAAAATTAGAGATCTAACTGGCATAGTGTTAAAAACGTTAAGCACATTGGATTTACAATTCATACAACGACTATGGGTTGACAATGCTTTTTATAACATTATGTAGACAATTATTCGTCTGATCTGCAGAAGTTTCTGATATGTCGTCGTCACAGCATATTTAGCATTGTGGTCGAATACTTGCGCATTACTCCAGCTTTTAAAAAGGAAATTTTAGAGTTAATTGTGCGATTCCAATCTTTGAAAATCGCTATGTGTATCATTCATTTCTACGGTTTCCACTGCCTTAACTTCTTTCAATTACCTGCTAACTCTTATTTTGTGAGAATACATTCAAGTTATCCTTTACTACTAATTACGACGACTTTGTCAAACGGTCTGTCACCATACCTCGCGGGTCAATTACAGATGCAACATACAAAGCCAATTTCCTAGGGTTTTTTGTTTTTGTTTTTCACTGTGGGTAAGGGAAAGTTTCGTGAAAAGAATAAAAAACAAACTACGAGGCCCTTATTTTCACTGCAAGAGTTGCATCGAGCCTACAAATGACGAAACCAGAAAATATGTATACGCTTTTGAGAATTTTAAAATCATACCCGATATTTATTCTTTCCAACGTAACACTTTCAGTAATTGTGGCGGTATACTGTTATGATTCGTACAATCATATTACCTTCTCCCGTCTTTGGAAATTTCAGCCTAACTTAGTCTGGATCAGCTAGCTTGACAACAGCGCGCTAGACACTGGCTGCATGTGCGAGCCAAATCCTTGGTCAATAGACGGTAGTTCTATGCTCGGCAAGACCGTCGAGTAGGGCTTGCCTGAAAATACGTTTAAAATATCATTTGAAAGTATTTAAGGAAACGGGGGAAAATCTGAGTAGTTATTTCACAGAGATGGTTGGTTATCAAAGAGTTGAATGGTATCCATTTTATTTCACTAAAGGAAGAGGTTTACGTATCAACAGAAAGAGAAAAATGAAGTTTTACATAGTATTGGTCTGACAGAAGTACACGTAATGCGTTATCAAACTTGATACGAACCTAAAACAAAGCCATTACGGTGTCTTACTTTCCGAAACAGGAAAGTGTTATTGTCTCTCAATTTTGACCGTTTGAGCAATAATTTGTTCAAACCTTGCCTGATCATTGACCTAAGACGTACTGATAGAGTGGTTGAAAAATGATGCCTTTAACTCTGCTTAAAGAGAGGGCAGAACAGGGAAAGATGACGTGGCTCGCTGTTGTTTTACAGATATTTATGTGCGATGAACGACGGTAATCAAAACCTGTATATAAGCTCGTACGCTACGGTATATACCGACGTTCTCTTTGACACACACCATGTATGATCTTCAGTATGATTTGAGTTCATGCTGATTTTGGATTCTATACTTCACGGTATTAAACCAAGAAAAACCCAACCAATACGCAATACACCCAGAGTTTTTGCTTGACAGAAATCATCATATGTTTTGAACTCCATGTAGTCAGTCTCAGTCGGGTCAAATTTTGTTTCCACTCTCAATAATTCTTCCATTTGAGATGAAATTCCTTTCTTGGCACACATCAACTGTGCAGTATTTCCATAATGCATCAGTTTCTCTGCATACTCCCTTGCATATGACATGTCACTCTCTATACACACCAATTCTTTCCACTGTGTGTTTAAGTTTACTTTCCTTCTGTCATACTCGTCTTTCAATTCTCCGAGAAGCTTGTTGCCATTTTTCTGATGATTCGAATGACGTCATCGATTCTTTTCTGGATGTGTTATTCGTTTCTTCAGTTTTGTAACAACATTCAAGTGATTTGGCCTTTTTCCATGACAAATGATTTGCTGTCAGTGGCTTCAATTTCTCTCACTTTCACTTTGTCGATTTCTTCTTTCAGATCTTTGGAGTATTCTGCGGCTGCGTCTTTTAAGCCTTTATATTGGTGCTCTGTGATTGGATGATCTAAGGTTGTGCATTTGTAACAGATTACGAAGTCACACGTTTCACAGTAGAATTCAACTTCCACAATTCAGGACAGAAAATTGTCGTTTATTTCCTCAAGGAACGTTGATTTTCACAGCCATTGGTGCGCCAATCCCACTGCTTCTGGTTCTTAGGTTGCTGACATGTAGCTGCAAGTACAATAATTGTAGCCAAACAAACTGACTACAGCTATTGCAGCTAGGTGACTTGCAATCATCATGTGACTATAAAGATATTTTTTTTGAAAAAGATAAATTCATTTCAACATGGTCGCAAATAAAACAAATCTACCATGTGACTATAAAGTTTCCCCAAGGTCACAAGAATCACGCCCTCTGCGTTCGTGTGCTGCACTACCAGGCATGGGCAATGGTTACGACGTATGAAGCGGCGAACTAACATGACTTTCATATAGGATGAGAGCAATTAAAGTTGGTCGAGCGAATAAAATTTTGGGTAATTGGAAGGGCCTTGAAAATACCAAAGAACAGCGAGTAGAGCCCACAAATGTTTTATCCTATACAAATCACACAGTCATCGCACTGAAAAGGACGACTAACATTTATTTCATATCATACAACGAAAAACCTATATTTCAATGATTGACTATCATTATTATGATATAACGGAGTTTCCCTTTATCTCTACATAGGTCATTATTAACATTTGCAACAAGTAGACTTGTGTTTGTGTGCACCATCTCTGACAGTCGCGATGTTTTGGCATGACAAACTACAGCTAAACCTGACTGTCAGGGGGATATGGGCGGTGAATTAATTACACTCAGACTAATTAAATTTTGTTCAAATGGTCGTGTAATACTATTCTTTATCAAAAAGATGAAAAGACCATACGCTTATTTATAGTAGAGCAGTCGTACTTGAAATTTAAGAGTTTGTAGGGCATTGGAGATTCAGTTTGTAAACTCTTACAGATAAAGACAAAATGTTCAACGCTTTCTCCCATTCGGCTATAGATGTGTCGAATTAGCAATTATTAGTTTACCCTATTTGACTTTAACTCCTGGCATTTTGCACTTGACTTTTGTTTCAACTTAAAGGTCTACTCGATCGGAAAGAAATGTTGAAGTGAGTCATAATACCCACACTGCCATAGGCATTATCACAGCCATAATAACGTGTAAAAATATATACTATTAATAAGTTTATGATGATGAAGTTATTGATTAAAATTTAATATTTTTGTCATTATTGTATACTTATATAATTAAAAACTGTCCTGGAATCCTGAATGATGATTATGAACACTGTTGATAAAAATTAAATATTTCTGTCATTATTGTATACCTACAAAACTACCCTACTGCACTCAAATCCTGAATGATGACCAGTTTTCATACGAAATTTGCGTAGTTGTAGTAAGTCACTCTTATTAATATATTGATTCTTCATAAAAAAAAATTAATAATCTGCATTATTGTGAACTTACAAAAGTATCCTAACTTCCTAAAGCACTTTAATCATAAATTATGATCAATATTTATGCCAAATACCTTATGGTTGTAGCACAGAAACTTAGAAATATGGTCAATATCGTTTCACTGCCGCAGCACTGCTCAGTAACTTGATGCGCAGTCACAGTACTGCCTCGGCAGACTCTCTAAACAGTAAATAGTAGGTTATTTACTGTTTAGAGAGTCTGCCAAGTCAGTACTGTGACTGCGCATCAAGTCACTGAGCAATGCTTCTGCTGTAACTGAGGGTCTGTGCTACAACTGAATTCGACATAAATACTGATCTTCATTTAGGATTTGAGTGCTTTAGTGTAAGCATACAATAATGACAGAAATATTAATTTTTTTCACGAATATTACGGTCATAAATTTATTAATAACAGCTGGTCTACACAACAACGGCGAATTTGGCATGAAAACTGGTCATCACTCAGGATTGGAATGCAGTATGGCACTTTTGTAGGTATACAAAAATGACAGAAAAATTTAATTTCTTTTTCAACAGTGTTCATTATCATAAAATTATCATTTTTTGGCATTCTTGCTATGACTGATAATGCCTTGTGCCCCTGTGCCTTCCTCTGTCAGTTTAACAAGACATAGCTCGCAAAAGCTGTGAAGACACGGCAGCAGTTTGGCAATCTTATAGGGCTCTGAACAGACAGTGCAGGAAAGAAAGTTATCATCGATTTCCTCCAGGAACGTTGTCCCCTTTGCCGCCATTGCTATGCCCTCAGCTCATTGTAAGGTTCAGGTGACTGTAAATTCTGCGAAATCATTCACTGTGCCCGAAGAATGACGCCCTCTGCGCAGAACCTGAGAAACACAATACTTAGCGAAACAAATTGTCGTGTTCCTCCCTCCCCATTTGGGCGTTCTAACAGATTTACTATATAAAAAAGAGAACTGAGTGAAAACACTTCTCCGACTGCACCACATTGCAGCATTGCACACATCAATATTTCAAAATTTTCCATGCAAGATAGGGGAAACCCCCTCTGACGCTTTTGCTCTAAGCCTCTCCTGTGTTCTTCACCTGTACCTTCAATTCTGCCCAGTCAGATAAGCTTATCCTTGTGAAAACCGTGTCATGATACCCATCCAAATTAACAATACTGTATGGTTGGATGTTGGTTATAGCGTGAGCTTTTTTATCTATAATTTGTTGTGACTTTGAATTTCATTAAATTGGTTTCACCTTTTTCAACCGTCATGAGATAACCGATGATAACTTAGCTCAACAGGATTTGTAAGGTCTTGACAATTATTGACATTAACTTCTCATGGGAGGGGGTTATTTAAAATTTCTGTACCAGAGAGGGTGGGCTACCCAAATTCATCATGGTTGGCAAGGGGTTGCCCGAAATTTTAGAGTTTCCGATGAAATTCCTCTGACACCCCTCGGCAGCCCGTAAATAATGACGGCAGACATCTGGCAATTCTGTAGCATAGACAACATGATTTAAGTCACTTTGACATGAAATTTCTTGATCACTTACGATCATTGTCGCTATCCAAAGTTTTGTTTTGCTCCGCGAAGAGCTGTTGCCTTAAGATGCCTTGCAACAGTTTTGCAACTATGCTAAATTAAAATGGATAACAATCGAACTGCATCACGCAAAGGTACAGGTAGAGTCCCAGTGGCCTGAAACTTTTGTCAATTATAGATGAGTTAAGGTATTTCGGCTGATAAAGAGGCTTTATTAAATTCATGAAGATGAAGTTATCACACGCTGCATCAACTAGCTTACGTACAAAGATGTGTTATTCATAGTTCATTTTAAAAAAAAACTGTTACAGTAGTTATCGTTCAGCGCAATTGCAGTAATGATTTCAACAAGTTAAAAAGTCGGTATTTGAAATTCACGACCTACTCATAATCAAGTAAAATATCTTTACAAATCAGAATCTCTCTTATTTCGCAGAAATCTTACAAATAAGATTTTTGTGAGAATGAATTATACATATATAATAACACAAATTACTTATAAGTACAATATCTGTTACTTAAGTTTCATGCATCCTGCAATCTTCAGACAAAAGTGAAAGGATCCTTAGCATTACGCTCTCATTGATTTGTCTGGCGTACCATGCTATTTGTAGGTGGTACGTCCAAAATAGATAAATGAGAGTGTAGAGCTAAGAATCCGTTCACTTTTGTCTGAAGATTGCAGGATGCTTGAAACTTAAGTAACAGATATTATCACTTTGTACTTGAAGTAATTTGTGTTATATATAATATATATATATATATATATATATATATATATATATATATATAATATATATATATATAATATATATATATATATATATATATATATATTATATATGTCATCCTGGCAAAATAGTGCCATTGATCCATCCTTTATACTACTTAGGCCCAGAATATGGGCCTAAATAGTATAAAGGATGGAACAATGGCACCATTTTATGTTTACTTAAAGTAGTCTCTCGCGGTCATAAGCACAAACAAACACAGCGGCACCGCCAGTGAGTGTTTTCCCTAAGGAATTGTCTGGACCGTACATGTATGTACCGGTGTACACGTGACTTGATGCAACTTGAGTCCTAATGTATGTTCCAAACGCCGCATTTTGGAAGTGACAAAATGCAGGCACGGCGTGTCAGTATTATTGCAATTCCCTAGCTATACTTAGTGTTTGACTTGTCCGGGCCGCAGATAATCATATATTACAACCTAGATAAGGAACAATGTGCCCAAGGGTATGTGGCCAAATATGGTGACCATTTGCCAGACATAAGGAGGGCAAATGGTCTCCTGCTTCGATGGTCCCTTCTATAATGTCTCTGTTACATTCCTGTCTTGCTTTTCCCATAAAGCTATTGTTCTGTGCTTATAGTACGACCGTACCGTTGAGTAGGCTTTGCATGAAAACATGTTTAAAATAGGGTAAGAGAAATGAGGGGAAACATTAGAGGTGTTAACTCCTTTACAGAGATGTTTGGTTGCCAAATGGTAGAGATTCATTAGGTGTATTCCATTAGCCTTTCACCTCAAAGGTGTCTGCAGTATCAGCAATACTTGTGTACAAAGGGATATTTTTAACTTCGCTACACCAGCGCAAGTCACTTTTTAACATTAGCGCACGTCTACTTGGGATTACGAATGCTGTAATTCGTAGTTGTATTGATTCTGGTGCTTTTTTGCGTTCATCCTTTCGGCTCACTTTAGAATTATTATGTATAAGCAAATTTTTGATATGCAAATTTATTTTTTTGACTTTTTATATTGGATAGGGGTCTTTGTTAATATAATATCTATATGCTTCTGTTAGTTTTAAAAAGCGACAGAGAAAACTGAATTCTTACATGCAGTATTGTTCTCAAATGTGTGTTTTTGATTTTGTGACGTACTATATTTGAGCCTTATTTTCAGAGCATAACTCAAAGTAATTGAAGGGAACCCATTTGATACCCTTTATTCTCCATAGGTGATGAACATATGAGCAGTTGGTCACAATTTTATATTATGAAACCCTGAAACACACTGAAAGAGCGGCTGAAAAAAACATGTCTTCGACTCCGCTTCCGTAGGGAAAGAAAATTTGGACGTGAAGCGAAATTTTTTGTGTTGATATTTTACAGAATTTGATGTCGGTTGAACAACTGTCACAGTCCTAAAAAAATCTGCACAGCTTACTGAGTAAGTTACAATGAAGTCACCTTTGGAAAAAGCAATAATAATATGTTCTGTCTGGGATGGAGGCTTGCTCATCAACCTTTCAATTTTTCCATGTCAGAAGAGGAGAGAGCCAGCCGTCGTGGGTGGCGCACTTCGTCCTACAAGTGTCGTATTGGGGGGGGAAAGCGTGTAGATGGTTCATTGGTCAGACGACTACGACGCCACACAGTATAGTTGTCTGAGATTGAAAAGAGACAGTTTGGGAGTACAGATTTTAAAAAAGCTTCTGTTGCCCGCTTTCTTTACGATCGACAACTTGAGTCAGGGAATTAGCTCGGCGAGAGGTACCACTAGCATATTACTACACAGTGACGCCGCAAAGTTGAAGTGAATGGAGTTTATTGATACGCAGTCAGATGGGGCCAGCGAAAAGTCTGCCGAGGCCAGGGGACGCCTCGACTGACAAAAGTCAGGAAGTAATCGTACATTGGCTGAAAAGTATGAAAAGTACCGTAGCCTCCCCCACAAAGTATTGAGTCAAAATCTGGAGTCCAAGAGCCTCCAAAAGCCTCCGAAAGTACTAAAAGTCCCTGAAAGTCTCTCGAAGTCTCCCTACAAACATCAAAATTTCACATTAAATTGACAAATTTTAAAGGCGTATCTGATCATGTAAAATACATCACGGGAAGTACTCGTAGATTGGCTGAAAAGTATGAAATGTACAATGATTGTATAAGAAACGAAATTTCAAAAACTTGATTGTGAGAATGTCTTACAGACATACATGTACATATTATTCTGCTGACTCGGCATAGCAACCGATGCTTTTTAGTTTGTATGTTATTCTTGTGATAAAATGCCAGCTCCTAATGATAGTATACACTAAAATCACACGGTCGAGATTTGTGGAGCCATAATTTGATTATATATGTATGAGCTATCGTTACATTCCAAAGTTAACCACGTGTTGACTTAATTGACGTAACCATATTATTGTCACAACTTGTTTTAACTTAGAGTCCATTCAAATACCAGTGTCAGTGTCAGTAAACATCTTTTGTTCGTACTCAATAAAAAGTAAAGTTGTTGGTTGCTTTCCAGTTTCTTTTAATTGGCCGACCGGTATTTGCATTGTATGTTAATCAACACATCGGTAATGATACTTAAGTTAACAACAGAAATGCCGGTAATGATACTAGAAAGGGCTTCCGGGCTTCCACGTTTGACCGACTGCAATTGTTTGTTTTCCCACCCACCTAGTTGAATGTTCGTCATGTAATTAACATAATTATAGTATATAGCGTGTGTAAGACTTTTACCTGAAAATTACAATCGTAACGCTTCCCTTTATTCGCCTTCAAGTCTCAACCAAATCAACACCTGACTTGATATACAAGGTGATGGAAGTCAGAATACAACCTTGCGCGACTTGCTCGCGCAGTCTACAGTTTCACATGTGTGAAAATCGCAGTACACTTGTTGGCTGCAATGCCGCTCTGCGCCTACGTGGCCCGTAGACCTGTGACGTGTATATACACGTCTGTGGGTCGCGTAGGCGCAAAGAGGAATTGCAGCAAACAAGCTGTTGTGGTCAAAGTTCATACGTATCAATTTGTTTTTAATTACGGTAGGTTTTGTTGTGCAGGTGAATTTAAGCTTTGACGACGACAGATCTAAAGACGATATACAGAAGTTTATAGCCATTAAGATATACGATTACAGTAAGGTATACGTTTGTATGTTGAAATATTTACAAAGAAAATATCGGAAATTAAACAGACAAAGTGACAAAAACATAAAGCACATAGGATTTACAATTCATAACCACTACGGAACGTAAGTGGCATTTAGCGTCACAATTCTGGCGAGAGTGGTGGGTTGATAAGAACACTTTTATAGCATTATGTCGGCAATTATTCGTGCGATCTTCAAAGGTTTCTTATCTCTTGTCACAGTATATCTTGCCGTTTGGTCAAATACTTTAATGACACCAGCTTCAAAATATTTATGTTTTGAGTGATTGTGCGATTCTTCTTCTTAAAAATCACTGTTTCATTCATTTCTACCGTTCTCCTGCATTCGTTCAATCACCAGCTAATTCTCATTTCACTGTGAAAACACCTTCACATATCCTTTACCGCTGACTACGACAACTTTACAAAACGGTTTGTCATCGGTCACACAGATACCTCCAGGATCATCCACCCTATTATCCTCGCTATCAATACGACGGATAAATTTACCATCAGATTCATACTTCATCACTCTGCTATTACCATTGTCACACACATACACATTGCCTTCGAGTCGAGTGCTAGCCCTTTTGGGTGTCTCATCTGATTATCACCAGACCCTTCTCTCCAAAGCTGTACAAAAAACGTCCCTCAGCATCGAACACTTGAATACGGTGATTGTCCCGATCAGATACAAAAACTTTGCCCTCAGCATCCACGGCAACGTCAGTGGGATAAGACATATAGCCTTGTTCAGAACCTCTGCATCCGAAAGTCTTCTCTAAAGCAAAGTCTCTGCGGTAGATACATACGTGGTCTTTGTAGTTATCAGCAACGTATACCTTGCCATTGACAGGACTAACCGCAATTCCGTAGGGCCATTTCATTTCGTTTTTCCCAAATAATCGTGAGACTCTACCATTTTCATCATGAACGATTGCTTTACTGTTCGTGGAATCAGTTGTAACGATACTACCATCGTCTATTATGCCACCGAAAAATTGGGACAAACCGAATTGGACACATTACTAAATGTGGTTATACTTCTATGTTCTCCGTTTAATGTGAATGTCTGCAACCTCTTGTTTTCCTGATCACACACCCTTATATTGCCATTTTTGGTTACCATGACACCCCAAGGCTCATCCAACTCTCCATCACCTGACCCTTTCTTGCCAAATTTACAAATGGCAAACCTTTCTGTGGAATGACTTTGATTGTCACTGGTGAGCCTGGGATCGGTTTCTTGGAGACAAACACTGTGGTTTCATGATTTCCAACCATTTTGGCAACGGTTTTCAAACTCCACCTACCGTCACCATTATCTGTTGCTGTAACGGTTTCCTGGCTTTTATCAGGTTTCATCAGGACTGCGCCCACTTCAAACTCACACTGCTTGTGTACTTTCTGCAATGTCGCCACGTCAAGTGTAATGCTGATATTTTCATTCACTCTAACATATTCAGGAACGTTTTCCAACGTACAACGATCGGCTAGGTCACTACTATACAAAACACCCAAAGTTTTTGCTTGACATAAATCATCAGATGGTTTGAACTCCATGTAGTCAGTCTCAGTCGGGTCAAGTTTTGTTTCCACTCTCAGTAATTCTTCCATTTGAGATGAAATTCCTTTCTTGGCTGACATCAACTGTGCAGCGTTCCCATAATGCGTCAGTTTCTCAGCATACTCCCTTGCATATGACATGTCACTCTCTAGGCACTCCAATTCTTTCAACTGTGCGTTTAAATTTACTTTCCTTTTGTTATACTCGTCTTTCAATTCTTGGAGAAGTTTATCACCATTTTCACGTATCATTCGAGTGACATCATCGATTGTCTTCTGGATGTGTAGTTTAATTTTCACTTCTTCAGCTTGGTAACAGTTTTCTAGTGATTTGACAGTTTCCATGACAACTGCTTTGCTGTCACTTGCTTCAATTTCTTTCACTTTCACTTTGTCGATTTCTTCTTTCAGATCTTTGGAGTATTCTGCGGCTGCGTCTTTTAAGCGTTTATATTGGTGCTCTGTGATTGGATGATCTAAGGCTGCACATTTGTAACAAATTACTAAGTTACACGTATCACAATAGAATTCTACCTGGTCGTCTGAATGGCTGGTGCAATAGACGGGAGGCTGTACTAAGGCGGGGTCATCGGACTTTGCAGCCTCGTACTCTTTTAAGGTCATCAAATGGTGAGATCTCAAAATGCGCAATCGTGAATGAGCAGTAGCACAAATATTACACAAGTTGACACCACACTCCAGACAATGTTTTACACTCTCTGCCTGTGCACATCCTTCACACATTCTCGCATCTGCAGAGCTAGCTTCTCGTTTTCTGACGATTTCAACCTGTTCGTTGATAAATGAATTGTCACCAATACCTGTCACGCCACTATCGGGCAACTGATGTGGACGCCGACATATTGGACAGGTTATCGTCTTCCCTTCCACTGCCAGCTTATCAAGACACAGCTCACAGAAGCTGTGCAGACACTGCAGCAGTTTGGCGTTCTTATAACGCTCCAAGCAAATAACGCAGGACAAAAAATTACCGTCCATTTCCTCCAGGAACGTTGAGTGTTTCTCCGCCATTGCATTGGGAATCCTTCATCTCTGTAGACCAGTACGCGCGCGACCCGGAGTATGTCATGTGGTTGCAAGCCTGTCACACGAGTACTAGTAGGACGTACGCCCTTTATGACATATTTGCAACCGGATGACAGGACTCCCTAACGCGCGTACTCCCTCTATCTGTCATCTATTCACAGGGGCTCATAAATGGCTATTTAAGTCAATATTACAGCGTTTTTCTTTCTTTTACAATGTTACAAATAAACTAGCTGAAGAGCACAACATTTGTGTAGCTGTCTTTTGTGTAGCTTGTATTGGCATGTATAGTGCGCCCTCAATGGGGAATGTGATCATATGTAAATACGACCTTTAGTTCCGTGACCTCCAGCCAATTCCTTTGGCCATGCCTACTGGCCATGCGAACAGACGTCGCTGTGTTTACTGTACTAATAGTACAGTAAGCATAGCGAGGGCAGGGCAGGAAGTAGGCATGGCTAGAGGTCACGGAACTAAAGGTCACATTTACGAGGACGCACTATACATGCCAATACAAGCTACACAAAAGACAGCAACACAAGTGCTGTGCTCTTCAGCTGGTTCATTTGCAACATTGAAAAAGAAAGAAAAACGCTGTAATATTGACTTAAATAGCCATTTATGAGCCCCTGTGATCTATCATGTCACGGAGGACAACAAAATCACGCCCTCTGCGTTTGTGTGCCGCTCGACCTGGAATGGGAAGTGTGTCGTGTATATATTTACAATATATAGTACAAGTACTGTACATATTTTGCTTTGCGAAGTTTTAAGCGACGAACTAACATTAGTTTTAATATTGGATGAGAACAACTAAGCTGGTTCGAGCGCATAAAATATTGGGTGATTGGAAGGGCCTTGAAAATACCAAAGAACAGTGCGTTTATCCGACGCAAATCATATTGCCATCAAACTCAATTGGACGACAAATATTTATTTCATATTATTCGATGAAAAACCTGTATTTCAACGATTGGCTATCATTATCATACAATACGAAGCGTAAATTCACTTCCACATGGGTTACCATTTTCATTAACAACAATTGATTTTGTGTGTACCATCTCTGACAGCGTGTTTGGCATGAGGAAGAATGGCAAAACCTGGTCTTTCTTTAAATTTTATTTGTTTTGTCAACGTTATTTACAATATCTCTTGATAAAGGTTGAAATCGAAATGTGATTAATATAAAAAATTACAATTACTATTACTTGGTCTGAAACCCGGTGGTGGCAGTCCCCGGGTTGGTGGGTACCCATGCGCGTTACCAAATTCACGGAAAAGGGGGTGTTTTTCTTCAGTCATCTCGGAGATTCTAGGTCCGTGAAATCGAGAAAAAGGGGTACTTTTTCACTGTAACCTCCGAGATTAGGGGTAGTCCTTTCATAATCTCCCTAGGACACTAAATCTGGTCTAGTCTCACTCTAGATGATTGTGTATGAATGTGACTAAAATCAGGTGAGGACAGACATTTGTGATGTATGTACATGTATACAAAGTCAACCTACCTCCAGGGTCAACCCTGGAAGTCAACATATATACTAAGCCTCCTAGATTTCGAAAATAAGGGTATGTTTTTTACAGCTAATTTATCCCAGATTTGCCTCAAATAGGGGTGTTTTTCTCAGAAATATTCTACGAAAGGGGATACTTTTCAAACTTGGGTAACAAGCATGGGTACCCACCAACCCGGGACTGCCACCGCCGGGGTCTGAAAATGATGGCAAAGTACAGCTGTCTCTGCAGTTCGTTGTCTAAAAGGTTGTAAGTCAAGGAGTCATGTGACAGCTGAGCTGTTTACATGTAAGTGCTATATCAGGCAGCTTTCCTCGCTGATTTACTGGCATTCATAGGTTGTCGTAATTACAAAAGCCGTCCGCACCGCATCGCAGGCTTCATTTGGATTCTTTTAAAATTTAGTCACCGCCAATGACACAGTTAGAGTTGTTCAGTATGTTCTATTAAACATATGTTCTAATTCTGAAAAGTATCAAGAGAGGGCGACTAATTCTAATTCTTAAAAGTATCAAGAGAGGGCGACTGGCACACTTCTACTGGAACATTATTCCAGTGGGGCAGTGCGCGAGAAAGCACGATTACCTTAGGTTTTTCGGTTACTCCCCGATAGGTCATGTAGCATATTGTCATCATTAGATAGAAGAATTCACGATGAATCTTTGAGGTGCATCAGGTCCGATATGTAAGCACTGTCAGGGGAATTGTTGCTCAGAGCTGTGTAGGTGATGAGCAGGAACTATGAATGATACAGCAAAATCTAGCGCAGACCTGAGAAGACCATAACTAAAGCAACTAAATCTCATCCAATACTCAGATTTGGACCTCTATTGTGAACTAACAGAACGTTGCAAAATATTGACCAAGACACATGAAAACAAACAATTTTTAGTTCTGGAAAATAACAAAATAAATTAGGAACTCAAAAATACATAGCCATAAAGACCCTTAGTGGGATTCAATGGCAGAAAAAAAACCGTTTCCTAAAAAGCTATCTTGGCTGTAATGTGTGATAAATTCAATTGTAACAACTTATCTAGGTCGGTTATTGAAGTATTTGTCAGGGTGGGGATTTAGCCGAGCGGGTTAGTTTTGACTGCGGTGTATTCGCTACATGACTGGGTGCCGTTACTTGTGAGTTCGAATTGCGATCGAAAATTTACTGACTTATCACCTGTTCATTTGTTTCGTGTGATAAAAAAAATATTTTCTGATTCTACTCCCTCAATAATGTCGAAAGGCCCTGTCTTCACCTTAGTTTAAATAGTCTGTATGAATGAAACAATGTATGAAATTCAATAGATTTTCGATCGGATTTCAACTCATTACATACAGCACACGTCACCTAGCAAAGAAACCACAGGCAAATCCGCTTGGCTAAATCCCCTCTCCTGAAAAAAGAGCGGTTCAATAACGAAGCTAAGTTGTTACAACTTTTCTGACTGCGATCCCCTCCACCAGTAGAGTTCATGAAGTACTCGCATTCACATACTCGCTGTCATAACATCGCACACAAACATTATCAGAGCAATGAATACATCGCTTCACTGGGCGAAAGACGGCCCCGGAGACAATTTTGTTCACCGGCAGAACTATCCACCTATAGGACTGAACAATTCAATAGATTTTCGATCGTATTGGAATTCACAACGTATGGCACCCAGATACTCGGCGAAGACATGCCAGTCAAAATGATGTCATTAGGATGATTATGTTATGGAACCTTGGCAATGTGGAAACAGGAACTGACAACGAATAAGTTCTAAAAACTGACAATTCTATTAGCAGAAACCTTAAATGCACAAAACAATTGGAAAATTTCTTTTTGTGACAGCTGTTAACTTTTTTATATATTTATTGTTGCAACCCTTTTAAAGCAGGGGCTCACTAAAAACAATAGGAGCAGCAAATTACACTGGACACTGGAAATGTTAATAAAAACTTTCATCAGAGCTGGCTGAAAAAAAATCTAACAACAAGAGCCATTATTATCAACCAAACCATATTGCTAGTAACTAAAGCTGAAAAGGAAATGCTAATCAAATTAACAATTTCTTCCTACTATCTACTATATCTGTTAAGACTATCAATTGACTGCAACTGACCCTGAAACTAATTCTACGAAGATGGGTGTAAATGGTGAAACGTGTAGGGCAAAAATTGGAAACTTTGCTGGCGGCGACCCGACCCGTCAATCAAAACCACCAAAGATGGCCGCCCTACGCATTCCATTGGTGAACTGCAAGCTGTCAATCATGGTCAAGCTCTGCCTATTCAGCCTCTTGGTACTTGGCGGAAATATTGAAAGTAATCCAGGCCCGAATCTACGGTCAGATGATGCAAAAACAGGACAAGAGGCTGCAACTAAGCGAGATATAGCAGGTATTGTAGAAAAACTTGATGTGCTGCTACGAGACACTAGTAAGATGAATACGAAACTTGATAATCTACAAACCAGAATGAACAACGTGGAAGATGAAATGCACGAAATCAGAGAATTTGCAGAACAAAACCGATCCAAAATGAATGAGATTGAAACGAAACAGAAATGTTTAGATGACATTAAGGAATCACTCATACAAGTCAAAAGGGAGAATGAAAAGTTGCGAAGAGAAAAAGACGACTTAGAAAACAGAAGTCGAAGGAACAACTTAATATTTTATGGAATAAAGCAAGAGAATCCTAACGAGTCATGATGTGACCATTTGCTCGACGTCAGGCCGGTAAATGGTGTCCTGCCTCGAGGGTACATTGTCCCTTTTATAATGTCTCTGCTACGGGCTTCTCTTACACAGTTTTCACCCCAAATGTTTGGGTTTATTTGCAATCATATGCTTTAGTTCCCCGTTAGACTAAAATCTATTATAAAATAGAACGATTTTCATCGTCGAATTCACTGCGCATTGATATATTTAAATTGCTGTTGTACAGTTTATCGATTTTGCACGCTTACTTTTCTAAAATCTGGATTTCCCATGTAAGATATATTATTTGAACATTTTTAAATCCCGAAGTTGTCCAGTTGAAGTTCTCGGTTTACTTTCAGTCCATTGATGACTATGCGGCTCGCGACATCATCGACGAGTTACCATTGAAGCCTATCGAGCATGTGACGTTCGATATACGAGGCATGTAACAAACGTCGTAGACTTGGTTTAAGTCGGTGAATTTCTATAAAAATATTTTGTAATACTTTCTCTTGTGTCTCTCCTATTTCATACAAATCTATTTGGACTTTGGTAGCCCAGGCAAGATTTTCCTTGTGATTAATTGAACGCATTACCCTTGAGTCTGCGCGGTAGTCAGTTAATTTCTGCCGGATTCGGAGAGAATCTCCCCTGTAAAGCATTCACTCCACTCAGTGCATGCGTTCACCCCACTCACACGTTTCACAAGAAAACACACCAAAAATTATCGCGTTCACCCTAGTCAGACATCACAAACCAAAGGTTTGAGCTAAGTTTAAAAACGTCGTAATCACTGACTTCTAAGTCTTGACGAAAATTATTTTGTCCAACAGCATTAACGTTAATCTACAAATTGTATACAGCACCTTGTGTCGTTGCAAAGGTTGAACATTTGTAAAGAACACATAAAATGTATACTTGTTTTATTGAAAAAAACATTTCAAACAGATAATTAAAAGTTAGAGCTATACGGTATCTCTGATCTCTCTGTTTCAGCTGAAATTAAGGTAGAACGCGCCTCGGGGACAGAAATTCGGGCTTTTAAATTTTATCAATTCTCTTCTGATCTACCACTTGTGGGGGCTCATTTTAAAGCTCTTGATGAAAGAAAAGTTTTCACCGTCTTAGTTTTTCGAAAATCGAAATTTTTTATTTTTCCCCATGGAGTTAACACAGGGATTGCGGCCATTTTGAATTTCAAATATCGGGAAATTTCAAGTAATTTGTCTCTCTAGTATCAAAGCTGGCACGATGACCCCTGATTTTTATTCTTGCTTTGGTAAGAGAATGGTTGAAAGTTTCATTGAGAAAAGTTTGAGCAAAAGTTTAAGTCTTTCACTTTCGAGGCGCATACTACCTTAAGTCGATGTCGACGTAGTGACCAAACATTTCCGAAGGACAATCGAATTCGGGGGGTGGTTACCAGTTAACTCGCACCTTTTCAAACCCGCCCAGATCCAATTCCAACCCGCCCGATACCAATTCAACTCGTCTGAAACAAACTCACCAAAATTATGTAAAATTCTTCTCACGCAAAAATTCTCATTAAAACCGTTTGTATTGTTGCAATGTACATAAAAATACCCAGTTTCGAATCCTACAGAACATAGTGCAGTTCAATACTTCAAAATGATAACCTTAAACTCAAGAATGCAAAAAATAAGTAAATATTTTGCTAGCGAATTTGCAGTATATACTTAATCTACAGTGAATCTATCTGTAACTGTCAACTAAATGCTAGAAGTGAGCATGTCGGTCGACAGTGGCGCACTGCACTGTAACCCTGCCTACAACCACAGAGGAAAGAAATCAGTCCCCTGTAGTGGGAGGGAGGTTTTTTGTGCAACGGTTTACCTTACTTGATTTTATTAATTTTGACTGTGATATTTCAAATAAAGAGTTCAACTCCAAACCGTTTGACTGCTTTATATAATTTACCGACAAGTCCTTATCTCCTCTCCAACTTGTGTACAAACCACTATGAAATTGCTCCGAAACATTGGCAACTTGCTTATGGCGCGTAATGCATGCCAAAATTAACATCCTTTTCTTACACCACTGACCGAATTTTTCCACTAGTCATCCACATTCGGCTTGCCGATTTCTGAACCCACTCACTGAATTATTCAAGTGGTTAGCGATTTCTGAACCCACTTACTGCATCCTTCACGTGGTCAGCGATTTCTGAACCCACTCACTTACATTCAAGTGGTTAGCGATTTCTGAACCCACTCGCTGAATTCTTCATGTGGTCAGCGATTTCTGAACCCACTCACTGAATTCTTCATGTGGTCAGCGATTTCTGAACCCACTCACTGTATCCTTCAACTAGTTGCAATTGGCGATTTCTGAACCCACTCACTGAATCCTTCATGTGGTCAGCGATTTCTGAACCCACTCACTGTATCCTTCAACTAGTTAGCGATTTCTGAACCCACTCACTGAATCCTTCAACTGGTCAGCGATTTCTGAACTAACTCACTGAATCCTTCAAGTGGTCGGCGATTTCTGAACCAAGTCACTGAATTCTTCAAATACTGAACTCCCTAAGCTCAACTTCATTGGTTTCGATTTATGACACGAAACAAGACCCCTACGTCACACAGCGTCATGCCTACGTCAAATGTCGTCACAAAAATTGTGGTGTCAATTTTTACTAGAATGCTAAGGGGTCGAAATTAGCTTTGACCTCTGAGTTTTACGTCGACAACAAGTGCGTTTACGTCAACTAACACACTCCGTCAGTGGATTATTTTTATTTTATTTTTTCTTCCTGGCCTTAAAGCCCCATTATTTTTTAACTTTTACCCTTTTTTGTTCGAAATTACATGTTATTCCCTTTCATCCATCTTGAAATGTTGTTCAGTGAAGAAATAAGCCAAATTTGTGCTTCTGTACTGACATACAAACGCTAAATACTGCCCGATCGAGTTGGATTGCCGCGCGGGTTTGTTGACAACGCACATGTATACGTCTTGCAGCACGCCTGGCACAAGTGATCGCTCGCATGGAAGTACAGCTCTCGTCATCGTACGGTTTCAGAAAAACGACAATATGGTAATTGAATATCGTAGACAAGGAACGTTCCTAGGAAACGATAAAAGAAAAATGTTCTTAAGGCCAAAAAAAAGCTGTTCAACGGGCGGGATGACTTCAAAGTTGGGTAGGTAGGTCGGATTTTTTTTGGATTTTTTTGGTTTTTCTTAAACAGAACATATAATATAAACACTTTTTGTGTGTTTCATGCTTTTTCTTAGTCACATAACATATACTGGATATGTTGTTTAGTACGTTCATGATTTTTTCAATTTTTTGTTGATATGGGTTGGTTGTCTCACAACAGCTTCTTTGCCTTCACTTCTACAGTTCAATCTACAGGTGCCGCCAACTGGTAAATTTCATGAATTTCTCAAAATCATCACAAAACCTGTTTTGAAGGCTGATATACCGATTTTTCTTATTTTTGACCCTGACCTAAAATTTGGAGGGGAAAGTGAGAGCTGTTCGTCACTGCCCCCCCTGGTATACACTGAAAATGTGCTCTCCCACTGAATTTTGATGCCCACTGCCCCTCCGGTATCTACAGTCTGCCCGCTCCCCCACAACAATTCAAGCTCCCCGCTGCCCTCTCCCTACCACTGAAATTCCCCATTGCCAACTAGATGCCCACTATGCAACCCAGATCAACACAAAACCATGCAAGCAGTTAGCAGTATACCTTGGAACATTGCTCCCCTCTAAGTTAGGTTCTATTAAGCACGCCCTTTCCCCTTCCCCTCCCTCTACGTATTTTCCGGTGCCCACTGTCAAAAGTTTTCTCCCCGCCCGCTGAAAGTAATGAAATTTCTTCCCTGCCCACAGTAAATATCGATATTTTCTCCCCGCCCGCTGATTAGTTTTGAAATCTGCCCGCCGCTGAAAAACTTCGCATGAACACCTTTTTCACTAACAGCTTCGTTGGCGGCACCTGAATCTAACGGAGCGAATGTCTGTGTTGGTGTCACCAGCCATATGAGCACGGTACACAACCAAAACTCGCGACTCAGAAACTGACGGGTCAGCCCCGGGGATGTCCGGGGTGACGTCGTCGAGTGAGGGGCGAAATTAGACCATTCGTCCTGTGTCCAAGTCAAGTCAAACAAATGTCACAAGGTTGACTCCTTGTGCATTCTCGACAACGGAAACACAAATCATGTCCGTCCTGCAGTGAGAACTGCTGCTTACAATCACACATTTGATAGGAGAAAGCCATGACGAAAATCGGAACGAGTGATGACTCAAAGAACAATAAAGAATTTTTAAGGAACACTGAAAATAGGAACACTAAAAATATAGACTGTACAACCACTCTGACGTGAAATAAATGCCGGTGAAACAATACAGCACAGAGTGTCTAAGCTATACGGAACACGTGGCGTAATAGTTTATTTTCCACGGCGTATTAACCCTGCCCTTCACCTTGACCAAATGTTTGTGATGCGCTTCCACCTTTACTCTTCAAATCATAGCCTGTATCAATCTCACTCAAGTCAATGTCATCGAAAATGGTAAGGTCATTCATCTTACAGACAGATGTTCACTAAATAACATCTCCGCGTTTCTTTAGATTCGTAAGGATTTCGGGAAAAAAAAAGAAAAATGTAGAGTGGTCCAAATATGGGTCGGTCGGGCCCGTTAAACAGATAATTTTTTTTCTCGCCTAATATATTTTAAGACCTTAGAATAGTCAATGTCGTATATAGAGGCTCTCATCAGCCACCCGGATCAGCCAACAGTCCCAAAAAATTCCTGGGGCCATGCCACGCCCTGCCCGGGCAAACGTCCACGGTCGCTGGCTGAATAACCTGCGAATGATTTTATTTTGTTCTCCTCTGTTCGAAAACGTACTGTTACTGTGTTTCAGAGGATACAGAACTTTGGGAGAGGAGGCTGACATTCTATTCTGGTACAATGTGTGCATTATATACGGATATTCAACTGAAGTTGGCAGAGCCGGATGCGCACCCTGCGCAAGGTCACACAGGAACTCCCGGTACCGATGTAAAATCAAGACGACACTATATGCACTTGGCTCACTTCTGTAGGCAAATAACTATCAAAATTGAGTAACTTAAAGTAATAAAATTCAGCTGATTGCCGCATTAGCGGCAAGGTGATTGCGAAATCGAAGCAACATATTTTGGCAATGCACGGCAGCCTATCGAATGCCAGTGAACGCGATGGCCTTTGGCAGAAAGTAGGGAAACCGTCATTATTTACGACCTGATGTTACATTCGATAACGTAGTAACTAACCAATAACGTATCAAACCCGATAACGTAGTAAAAAGTTACCGATAACGTAGTAACGAACCGATAACGTAGTAAATTTTTCTAACCGATAACGTAGTAAAAATTTACCGATAACGTAGTAATTTTTTCCTAACCGATAACGTATCAACAAATTTACCGATAACGTGTCAATGAACCAAGAACGGATTAAATCTATTGATAACGTAGAAAAGTCAACAAATACCGCATCAAAACAAGCAATAACGTATCAATTAATTGATATTATCTGATTAAGCGATTCATGGGGAAAGATATATATATATATATATATATATATATATATATATATATATATATATATATATATATATATATATATATATATATATATATATTACTCTGATATATGTTAAATAAAAAGCAAATAAATATTTTACAGAAGAATAAATATGAACTGCATGAAACCGGGCAAAAATTGCAAGTAGCTGCCACTACCAGCAACACTTATTATGATACAGAAGATAGTGATGATGAGAATGATATCGTTGTTCATGTACTCAATGGCACCAGCGACAGTGAAGTGATCGACAGTGGTGATCAGGGGTTTCATTAAGTTTTGAAGTAGGGGGCTAGAATGGAAAAGTAGGCGACTTGCAGCTGCCATGACCACAAAGCGGTCGTCGTCGGGGGAAGGTACGGGAGGGGGTGTTCCCCCTCCCGACCGAAGGCCGGAAACCCTGAAAAATGAACTAAAATTTACTTTTTACAGCTTACAGTCACTTGAATTTCTAGTATTTTCAGGGGAATAGTCAGCAGTGTTCCAGGGCAATTTGTGTTCATATCATAAAAGCAAATTTCCTGGGAGATTAAGCCTAAATATGATAATTCATTTCATAATTAAAAATGATAAAATCATGTGGTAATGTTGACGATAATTTGAACAAAGAAAACACGTCTTTAGAGCCTCTATGCTTGTCTTCCTTATAGCTAAAGGCATGATACTTTGTAAATTTAAAGTTCTGAATCTTCATCAAAGATCAGCGGACATTGTCAAAATGCAATGACAGTAACGAGAAAAGAGAAAAAATCGGAAAAAAGAGGGTGAGAGAAGAGAAAAATTACAAAATAACGGAAAGAATGAAAGAGAAAAAAGAAAAAAAAATGTTCATCTGGAGTGGGATTCGAACACACTTGCTGGGGGGGGGGGAGCATTCATCCGCACACCTCGTGTTGTTGTATGTTTGAAGCTGCAATTTTGTTTGTATATGTTCTCGAATTCATTTTAGGGGGGCAGTTTGAGTCTCGAAAACGTGCAAAATTGAGATCGCGAACACGATTTCATTGGTTGTTTATTATGAAACAGCGATAGGATTTTAGCAAGGGATGTCAGCAATTCAATTGTCAATTGAACACGTGGGTCTAAGGCTAATTATGGAGAACACACTTTTAGTCACACGAGGAAACTCTTTCAACACGAAAGCCATATATTTGAGACCACTTGATACAGCAAAATGGTGACATAAGTGTACAATTTGCATTTAATCGCAAGTTATCATGATTGTGTCGATAAGGTGCTTTTTCTTGCTTACCAACACGATCATCGTGTCGATAGCCAGAACGTTATTTGGGGCCTGGCTTACTCATGGACCGAATACTAGGCTACGTCCATGCTTAGCGGTACGCCATAGCTCACTCCGAACGTCTCTAGACTACAGCCTAAGCAAATTGTGCAGATATATGTGTCATGAATTCTTTAAAAAATAAGTAAACAACAGAATCACACCAAGAGGTTAGTTTGCTGTTGGGCCGGGTGTGCACGGGGTCGACTTTGCAGTGAGGCCGGCCGGGATCTCTTGTGTTCGAACTTCTACCATGCCTGGAGCGCCATAAATGTTGTGCTCGCATCTAGCCGGTAATTGTACTACGGTAGTCCTTATGAGGATTAGATACCCGTTACGTTTGATATTATTTGGAAATACTTTTAAATTACTAAGTAAGACTTTTATACTGTATTCAAGATATAATTTGTTCCTTTCTGAGCATTTTCAATTACGGCAACGATATGCGAAGTTGATGGGCTGTACATGTATTGCCTATCCTGTACATACAGCGTAGCCCGGCCGTACACCAAACTTCGTTTGAGTAGACGGAGCAGAAGCAGTCCCGTCATTTATTTTCAACGAAATTTTCATAATAGGCCTACTCCATAATGGAAGAAACGACTAATTCAATGATTACGATGGTGAAATATTGAATTTTTATTTATATATGTTTTTCTCTCTCAATTCATTCAGCAAACTTGATCTCCGTACCGTCGGTCACAACGTGCAATGCCTCAAAGTTGCATGAAGCTTACAATCGACTGCCTCCATCGTTAGTTTAGCTGTTCAAGACGTTTGTTTGCACGGCTCATTATAGTCGGAACAATCTGTAAACACTTACATATTTATATCTTTCCAGTATTTCGCCGAACTTTTGCGCGTCTTTGGCTGAGTCTCCAGTTTCGATTGACCAGACCTTTTCGAAGAGCATAGGTTTCTATGGACGCCACAGTAAAACAAAACTTGCGTCACAGTCCCTCTATCCATAGAGGGACTGTGCTTGCGTAGATTGACGGTGGTGTCATTACGTTTCGTCTTGTGTGTCAAGAAAGCCTGACTTCTGGTCCGGACAATAAGTCATTTTTCACCCCTTTTACTGTTAATTGTACACGTTTTGTGAGGCGGGCTGGGCATGCGAACCATGCGATTCAGTATCTATTAGGCTACTTACTCAGTAAAGATTCCTTTCCGGGTCACATCTTACAAGCTTTGATAAAGACCCCCTAGCGTAATGGTCAGCCACCTTCAGAATCCGTGAGTGAATTTGACGGGTCTCTTTTTGAGTGACCGGATTATGGTAGAAAAAATATCAAGTCTGCTGGGGTGCCTAGCGGAATGTAGGCAATTCGGTGAGTTGGTTCAGCAATCGCTGACCACTTGAAGGATTCGGTCAGTGGGTTCAGAAATCGCTAACTAGTTAAAGGATTCAGCGAGTGGGTTCAGAAATCGCTAACCACTTGAATGTAAGTGAGTTGGTTCAGAAATCGCTAACCAGTTGAAGGATTCAGTGAGTGGGTTCAGAAAACGCTGACCACATGAAGAATTCAGTGAGTGGGTTCAGAAATCGCTGACCACATGAAGAATTCAGCGAGTGGGTTCAGAAATCGCTAACCACTTGAATGTAAGTGAGTGGGTTCAGAAATCGCTGACCACGTGAAGGATGCAGTAAGTGGGTTCAGAAATCGCTAACCACTTGAATAATTCAGTGAGTGGGTTGAATCGGCAAGCCGAATGTGGATGACTAGTGGAAAAATTCGGTCAGTGGTGTAAGAAAACGGATGTTAATTTTGGCATGCATTACGCGCCATAACTTGCTAATCCGCTGTCCGTATCGGCGGATTAAGTGATTGAGTCAACACCCACTCGTAGTAATAAAGAAAGCAGTCCGACGGTTTAGAGTTGAACTCTTTATTTGAAATATCACTGTCAAAATTTATAAAATCAAATAAGGTAAACCGTTGCACAAAAAACGTCCCTCCCCACCCCAGGGGACTGATTTTTTGCCCTGTGGTACAACTTGGTTCAATCTGTCGGAGCTTGTCCAGTAATGGCCACACGTGGCGCTCTTCTGAAGAATGTGACGAAATGTTTCACAACATGAGCCATGCCAGAGCGTGGCGAGCACTGCCTATTAGCATGATTAGCTGGACATTGTCGGAGACTGTGACGCGATATGACACAACGGTACCTGGGGTTATCGATACCGCTACACATTACAAGTACGCCGACTAACAATAGCAGCATTGCTAAGGGCTAGACACCTTTCGTACGTTTCGGCGTTCAGTGTCCTCACCCACAGCAACTTTCACAGGGTAACACTCTTTCTATACTGTTAGCTCTATACGGTTAGCTCACTCAAGTAGCACGGGGTCAAGAGAGAAGGCGTCTTGAGATCTTCCGGATTACAACACACAGACGTCAACACTCACCAACACAAACTCAAGCGACCGGAAAAACCGTCACCGAAGATACCCAAGGCCAGACCAACATGGAAGGGAATACGAGATTAGTCGGCTGCATTTATGAAAAAAAGGACCTTACCCTAAAAAATTGCTACAAAAGGTTTCTCAACGGTTTTTATAGAGTCAAATGTGCTTAATAACATACTAAAAGTCTACCAAAATCTGACCACCGGAAACGTGTCATTTTCAAGATGGCGTCCAAAATGGCCGCCATATACTTAAAATGGCCATAACTACTTAAATATTAAATCTAGACCGGTGATGTCTGTGTCTACCCCCATGTTTAAGTGGTTTAGGAATCCACGTACCATATCTAGATTATAGGCAAGTGATCATAAGTCCCATAATATGCATATTTATACATGTATTAAAAATAATCACTGTCACATTCTTCGTCTGGAACATGTTGCTTATGTGGATTTTCACAATTTCCGAGGTTAGGTAGTAAAGGGAAAGCAACTCCACACATCGTTCATATTTGGATTGTTTGCGTTTTGTGTATGAAAGTGTGTATAATATAAGTGTACCTCATGTTTGGCTGTTTTATGTAAAATGTTGCTTAGCCATGGCGAGACGTACCCGTAATCTACGTGCCTTGATGTTACTCCGCACTGGAGCGGAGAGACTAATTTGACACTGTGATCCTTTTGCGCTACGTTTCGAAAACAGAGTTTCTTCATCAGTCGCTTAAAGTTCATTCTTGATTGGTGAGACGTGTTGAATGGTTGATTGTTTTGATTAGTAGTACAGTATGTTGTTCCACATATGTTTGTTGTTCAAGTAGGGAAGCTAGAATATCTACTGTTTGGTCTTGTTGTGTTTGTGTAGGTTTGTGTGAACCTGAGTTCGAGCTGTTGTCGCTTTTGTGAAGTCTGGCGCTTATAAGTGTATCGCCCATATTTCTGTTCCTCCTATATGTGATTGTTAGTCGATTTTGGAAAGGTTTTTTAGTGTTTCGTCTTTTTCAAGTTCACTCCAGTTTTCTGTCAGGGCTTGCTTGATTTTTGTCGTTTCGATGTACGGGCTATATGTTGTTATGAAGACTACTGTATTGTTGGTGCGTTCTTTCTTTCTTTTTGTTGTTCAAGCTGTCTTTTTCTGCTTTTATGATCTGTTTCTCTGATAATGCGTTCTATTTCATTTTTAGCTCATATTTGGTATGTATATAAATACCAAAAAGAGCTTATATGGTGAGTCGGTGGTGTCTGTATGTCTGTATGTGGGTATGTATGTGCGGATGTATGTCCGTCACACGCAAAAGCTCCCATACTGCCAAAGCTACCATCTCAGTATTTGGTGTACAGGTAGATGCAGGGTTTAGATGTGACGTTCAAATGAACAATTCAGTGTCAAAAATGTGCAAATGAGTAAGAAAAAGGGAAATCCTGCAAATGTGCAGGAGTGGTGGCATGCCAGTGACTGAAACAGGCTACTCCACTGACCTTGAGTCATTTCCTGTCATTGTTTATGAACTGTTACATATTAACAGATCTGCTCAAACTAAGAGGGACTAGCTGTTTCTGCTATGCATGTTGCTAAAGTTGACCTCCAGTACCTAAAGTTTCAGACGTCATATTTCTTAATGTGTTTTCTTGTTGTATTGTACAGAAATCATTGTCATAACATCAACATAGAATTTTCCTGCACTGAACGGATAGAAACATGTTGATTGTTGATCTTTGTTACCCATACTGGTATGTACCAATTCTGATCAAATGTGAGCGACACCGTATAATTGCGATATTTTTATATTGTCGGTCTTGTAATATTTCACTAAACTGTGTGCTTTTCTGTGTAAAATCGGTTGCGTTGTTCTGATGTATCGTAATGTTTCACCTTTGATCAGACCTTTGAATGTTGCTGCCGGATGGCATGAGTTTCTTTGTAAGAACTGAAATGTATCTGTTGGTTTTATGTGTGTCTTGTTGTCGAGAATGTTCTTTTTGTTGTATCGACGACCTTTGTAGATAGTCAGGTCTAAATATATGATTTCTTGAGAGGAGCTTTCAAACGAAAATTTGAAAGTAGGATGCATTTTGTTGATGTTTGATATGAATTCATTGAGTTCGTGTTGTGTTCCGATGAAAGTCAGAAAAACATCGTCCCTGAACCTCAGCCAGGTCGGTATTTGTTGTTTGTGTTTCTGTATTATTCTCATTTCTGTCTCGTGAAATGTAATATCTGCTATTTCCGGCGATGAGGGAGACCCCATAGAGCACCCCATATTTGCCGGTAGGATTCGTCGTTGAATTCAAATGTTTTGTTTTTTAAGATTATTTTTAGCAGAGCTATCATGTATTTCGTTGGTGGCTGCTTGATTATGTAATTGTTTGATGATCTTTGATAACCGTACAACACCCATTCAAAATGAACTCAAAATGGATCCCACATACAACTGAGAATTTAAAACTAGAAAATTATTTGGAAGTGACAAAATTGGCTATTGTTAACACACCTATTCGAAATGGAAAAAAACAACATGACACATGCAGAACAAATAGCGTTGGGAATGCTATCGAAAAGCAAGAAGATAACCATTAAACCGTTTGATAAAGGATGGCGGACAGCAGTTTTAAACACTGATGATTACATAAGACATCAATGCCAATGTCAACTTAGCGATCAACGATGTACACAAAATTGGCAATAGATGACACAAACACTACAATAGAAGACATACACAATCTCACAACAGAAATGTTACAATGAAAACACTTTGACTAACCCATAATGAATATTTGAATCCAGTCAATACAAAATAAGAACACCACTTTGGTACCTTCTACCAAAAATACATAAAATGCTGCCACCAGGAACTAAGCTCGTAGGACGGCTCCGGTCCAACATTTCACATATCAGAATTCATTGACCACTTTCTCAAACAAATCGTCAAGAAACTACCAACATACATCAAAGATACAACAGGCTTTATACGGAAAATTGAGAAAATCAAAGTTCCGGCCAATGTGACACTAGTAACACTAGAATTTCAATGTACAAGAATACACCAAATAATGAGGCAGTTGAATCAGTCGACAGAGCATTAAATCGGGAAAGATCATCAAACAATTACATAATCAAGCAGCCACCAACGAAATACATGATAGCTCTGCTACAAATAATCTTAAAAAGCATTTGAATTCAACGATGAGCTCTACCGGCAAATATGGGGTGCTCTATGGGATCTCCCTCGTCTCCGGAAATAGCAGATATTACATTTCACGAGACAGAAATGAGAATAATACAGAAACACAAACAACAAATACCGACCTGGCTGAGGTTCAGGGACGATGTTTTTCTGATTTTTTATCGGAACACAACACGACCTCAATGAATTTATATCAAACATCAACAAAATTCATCCTACTTTCAAATTTTCGTTTGAAAGCTCCTCTCAAGAAATCATATATTTAGACCTGACTATCGACAAATGTCGTCGATACAACAAACAGAACATTCTCGACACCAAGACACACACAAAACAACAGATATATTCCAGTTCTTACAAAGAAACTCATGCCATCCGGCAGCAACATTCAAAGATCTGATAAAAGGTGAAACATTACAATACATCAGAACATGCAACAACGAAACCGATTTTACACAGAAAGTCACACAATTTAGTGAAAAATTACTAGACCGATGATATAGAAAATGAAATAGAAGGCATTATCAGGAGAGAAACAGATCATAATAGTCGCGCCAGCGGCTTACTGACTACGCATGCGCTTATTCATAATATACTATGCGAGGTAACCGGAAGTGTACCCTTCTTTCTCATTGGGCGCCGCCATGTTTTTTTTTTGAGTACTCGTAAATACACAAATACGAAACAAATTATTATGATATAACATGCCTTTTATAAAATATACCTCTTTTATTAGCCAGTAAATGTTATTATACACCTTGTCGCTGATACAAAGTATCGTTGATACAGATAAACGGAGAAACTGTCGTGCATATGAACGGGGGCATACGCAAAGAATGCTGGGATTGAATTATAAGAATAGCGCCCCTGTGTCAATAATTAGATTCAAAAATTGCAAGTTTTTAGACGGAACGCTATAGTTTTCAGCTTGCAAGTGGAAGGTGGGCAGTGCGGTTACCATTGCAATGATAATTATTGCATAATACGTCCCTTGTTTAACGCCATAGCTGTTATCATTGTAAAAATTGCCAATTTTTGTCCAAAATTTTTACACGCTACAGAAAAATCTATACCTGCCCTGCTGCAGGGTTTGACGTCGTGTAAGTACGTGAACTGCTTTCATCAGAGGGAAACTGGGCATAGTTGTCATATAAACGTTTATGAAGTAACAATTACAGTTTATCATGGAATCAATCCAAATACATTGCCAATCTTACCCCTGGCGCGACACCAAGGGCTGAGCCCTATATAATATTAGGAGAGGAAAGACAGCTTGACAACAAAAAGAAAGAAAGAACGCCACCAACAATACAGTAGTCTTCATAACAACATATAGCCCATACATCGAAACGACAAAACTCAAGCAAGCCCTAACAGAAAACTGGAGTGAACTTGCAACAGACGAAACACTAAAAACCTGTTCCAAAATCAACCAATAATCGCATATAGAAGGAACAGCAATATAGGCGATACACGTATAAGCGCCAGACTTCACAAAAGCGACAAAAGCTCGAACTCAGGTTCACACGAACCTACACAAATACAACAAGACCAAACAGTAGACATTCTAGCTTCCTTACTTGAACAACAAACGTAAGTGGAACAACATATTACTAAATCGAAACAATCAACCATTCAACACGTCTCACCAATCAAGAATGAATTTTAAGCGACTTATGAAGAAAACTCTGTTTTCGAAACGTAGCGCCAAAGGATCGCAGTGTCACACTAGTCTCTCTGCTCCAGTGCGGAGTAACATCAAGACACGTAGATTACGGGTACGTCTCGCCATGGCTAAGCAACATTTTACATAAAACAGCCAAACATCACGTACACTTATATTATACACACTTTCATAAACAAAACGCAAACAATCCAAACATGAACGATGTGTGGAGTTGCTTTCCCTTTACTGCCTAACCTCGGAATTGTGAAAATCCACATAAGCAACATGTTCCAGACGAAGAATGTGACAGTGATTATTTTTAATACATGTATAAATATGCATATTATGGGACTTATGATCACTTGCCTATAATCTAGATATTGTACGTGGATTCCTAAACCACTAAAACATGGTGGTAGACACAGACATCACCGGTCTAGGTTTAATATTTAAGTAGTTATGGCCACTTTAGTATATGGCGGCCATTTTGGACGCCATCTTGAAAATGACACGTTTCCGGTGGTCAGATTTTGGTAGACTTTTAGTATGTTATTAAGCACATTTGACTCTATAAAAAACCGTTGAGAAACCTTTGTAGCAATTTTTTTAGGGTCAAACCATATTTTCAGCCGACTAGATCTCGAGGCAAGGGCTAAGGTAAGAAGAGCACGCAAGTAACATAGAGCTCTCACTTCGTGTAATCACGTGATATTGTGCTTGCGAGTGCGTTGACCCGGTCACTGGGACGCTGATAATGCATCACGTTTTCACTGACTTACGTTTATCTGAGGTCGCAAGGAACTGAAACCGCAGTCCACAAGCCACAGGCGCTTTGATCGTCACTTCGCAAAGCCCCTTTGATACGTATAATCAATACTATAAGGCCTCGCATAGCCATGCGCGCTGCGTACGATGCTATGTTCCCGGCATTGTACGTGCTGTGGTGGTATGGTACAGGTGCAGCCAACGAACAATGCACTTTTAAAGGGGTCCTTATTATGATAAGATATATTGTGTATGACAAGCAATGTGAACTGACTAATTTTATGTCAAGAGGTAATTAATTAGCTGTTCATAATTTGCCCTCCCAATAAAAATTTTCGACCTACCCTCCCGCACTCAAACTTCATTTTTTTTCCATTCCCCATTTATTTTTGCCTGTTTCCTCCCCCTCCCACTGTGAATTTTTGAAGCTTCCCTGCCCCATGGCGAAAACAACTTGTCAATTTCCCCCAGCCCTGGAAAAAATGCCCTCAAATTTTGTCATTCCATTTCCCCGGCAGGCATGAAAAGTTATAAGTACTTGCCCTGTGTCCCAATCCCGGGAAACACCATGGCTCAACTTCCCCTGTCCCCGTTTTAAAAGTAGCATTCCCTCTCCTCGTTTTTCGCCAAGCCCTGTCCCCCCGGACAATCAACCGATATCTGCCCTGCCCTACAAAAAAACTAAAATTTGCTCCCCTGCTACTTAAAAACATGTCCCCTGCCCGAGCAAAATTAAAATTTCCCCTGCCCTCAAAAATTGCTCCTGGAACAGCTTTTTTGATGAATAGCTCCGTTGGCTGCACCTGATGGTACGCCGTTCAACGCCGGGAACATGTACACGCAACTTCGTACAATGCCGTACATAGGGCTAGCCTCACGAAGCGACGACTGAAGCGCCTGTGGCACAGGTCGTACGGCATTTCACTGACAAATCAATCGAGAAAACTCGATGAAAAAACAACAGCGATATTTGCAGGAGCTGTGATGCCCAGAAAAGACACAAACCATGTCCATGGATATTTGCAGGAGCTTGCTCGCGAACACCTTCAAAAGCATTTTGGATCTTGCTTTGTTCATGGAAATTTGCTCCATGCTTTGTTGCAGAAAAGGGATATCAAATATCATTTTCCAACAACCATAGAAATAACTTATAAGTGCAAGTCATGGATATTTATAACATTTATTTATGTTATACTATACCAAGCTCTAGGTCTGTATGCATGGCTTGAGAATTCATTCTCTACATATGTTCAACCTTTATGATTCAGTCGGGGATTGCAGCAATGATTTGCTGTGGTGGATCAGATTAATACTTTCTACCAGGCTCCTTGTAGACAAAAACTATAGAACTGAAAACAACTTGGGAGAAAGAGGATTAAAACATTGTCAACATATCTACAATGTATTGTCTGTAACTTTTTCAACACAGGAGTAAACAGTCCGTTAGGTAGGATCACACAATAAGCAGCATCTGGTTTCTTTGTTTTGTATGACAAAAGTGAATTGAATATAGTGTCTTTCAAAAACAATTTCATAGATAAAAAATTATGTAAAATATATTCATATCAGGTATAACCAAACATGCAGGTATACTATTTTGATGCAAATTTTGTCCACATCTAAAAAAGGCAACCAACATATGTTCAGCTTCCTATATTTTTATTATATTTTGGTCTCGGCTATAGTAAAATTTGGTTCCGATTCATTTTGATGCAGGGGCACTTCTACCACATACTTCAGGCCCTGAACCCTTCCCCCAATCATAGTTGTGCTTGTTTTCTGCCAATCTGGTAGATATTATATCCATCGACTTGGATCAAGTTGGTGAAAAAGTGAAGTGGCTTGAATTCTTTCTACTTTAACACACAAAGAGAAGAAGAATAAAGTAAACTAGTTTTGAGAGAACAACTTGATGAAATATTGAGAAAGGTGAACCTATTTCCTGACAAAATGTGTTGATCATTTCCCTATCTGCTGAGTCACGAAAAACAGTATTGATTGAGCCAAAGCCATACATTTACTTAGCCAAAGCCATACATATTTTCATCCACTTGCCTTGGTCTGTTATAGCAGCTTTAGTCTGTAAAATAATGTTTACCGTGTTGTTTTCAGAGGGTCTTCAAATATTCAGTTTCTGGAAAAAATTCGACATACATGTATGGGATATGTTATGCTGCTGTACTTTTAAAGAACTTGACCTGATTGTGACGCAAAGCTATCATACCCTTGAGGTAATCAGCCAAGATCATAATCCTATTGTTATGTTTTTTTTTAAATCTACCAATATATTCTGTACGGATTTGGTGCTACACATTTGTTAAAAGGAACCTCTGGAATTTCAAACTGTCTCCTCACAAAACACCAATATCCCTGTGCCCCACCGATTTGCTCACTCCGGATTTTTATTTTTTTCTGCCAGGTTTCTCTGATTCCAGACACTCTTAAGCATATGGAAGAAAATGAAGAATTCAAAAGCACCGCGGAAAATCTCAGAAAACTTGGACAGGCTCAACTCACGAGGGAGGAGCGTAAGAAAAGACAGAGGGTGCTAAATAATTTAGGAATACCCCATTTTCGAGACTTTGTCAAGCAGCAATTGAAGGCTCGTGACAGATCAGGTATGTACACTCTATTATCAAAGTGTGAATTGAAACTTACCAGAAAGTAGTTGTAGTATGTTTTTACTTGTCTTAGCAGTGTGTCCTCTCCGTTTTATCTGGTAAACGTACGCTTCGGGCACACTACACTGCGTACCGTGTTCAACAGCAGTCTATGTTACGAGATCTGAAAATTCAGGTGAACTGCATGTCACATTCTTAGTTAAAATATCCGTGAAATCAAATCCAGCATAGATTTTAGGTGTTTGCGCCTCCTTTCTCACAGATGCACCTTGTGATATTCATAACATGGATATGAGAATACGAATTTTCCTAAAACCACTGCCCAGTCCACTAACGCAGAAATCACATGCCTTTGGATTTCCATACAGAATAAGTTAGATGTTTCGTACAAATATATGCGACACGACGTCGATGATCGATTTTTGAAGAAAAGTAAAGTGGATTTTCGCCAAGTTAATTTCAACATAGTAATTTAGAAGCTTAACGTGTACAAGCTCTTTCACTTATGTAATATGATATGGCTAAAGACTGATTCATTATTCGTTGGTCACCACAGTAGCGTTTAGTTAATATTTCCTATTTTAAAATATGAAGAGGCACAAATCATGTTGAAAGGTGTTAGATTGGTGTCACTTTGAGTTCTGATTTATTGTTCGTGTGAGCAAGTCCATTGAAATTTTAGTTAGTGAAATGTTACAGCAATCTTCAACAACAGTCTGCATATTCATGCAGCTAATGATCTTTGCAAAACTCTAATCTCAAAAAGAACAAACAAAGATTGATGTAGGACCTGGTATCAATACTCAAATTTCTGTAGTATTTTTCACCCAATCTTTCTTCAGGATAACGAACCCAGAGGTGAATTATTGGTCTTGTACTATAAGCCTTTAAGGTTTAAGTGAAGGACAGGCAAGACACCGTGTACACCTAACTTCTTCCCTGACAAACATACGAATGCATCATAATCGGGTTATTAAGGGTACAGGCTTATACAAAGTGTGGGTATGAGTTCAGAAATGTATGAGCGTAGAATTCAAGTCATTGCTCTTGAATGATTTCTAACACTGTCTTTAAAAATGATTTTTTTCCAAAAAATTGCAGTGTTGAAGTTGTACGTACAACGTACAATCATGTATCCTAAACTATCGATGTGTCTCGTAAATATTGTAAAGAAATTATGTTTCAGTTATCAAAGATACTAATATCTCTTATTCTTACCATCACACAGGGACTTTAAAAATATTGTGGTGGTGTTTTCTCTTGTAGTGATATTAATCAAATGTGGATATTAAAAACTCCAAAGAACTCTAAACTCATAAAGGATTATGCACATAGATCTAAATAGTAATAGATCTAAATAACACAAATGCACAAAGAAGCTAATTGTCATTTACGAAGATGGTTTTCGAAGTTTGACGCAACATATGTTTATGTGTATAAAAATACCGAAAATTGTTAAAACTTAATGAGGGAACATGAGAATTTAGCTCGATAAATTTGAAACGTGTCACAGTGACTTTAAATATTAATTGTGACATGTAAAATGAAGAGTATGAGCTATATTGATGTTTATGATTGGGTGTATTGTTACATTCAGTTCATATCAATCACATGTTTAAATCTCGCCTTTTATATTTTGTATAAATAAACCCAAGGTTTGATGATATCTCTAGCACGGCAGAGACAGGACTCCGCTACCTCTATCACTGACGACATGTAACTTTATACCTATGAAATAAATATGCTTGAATTTCTCAACGACAAATTATTGTAGAATTCGGAGGACACATTTTCCAACAGTGCACAAAAATTCCTATTGGTACCGAATGTGCCCCTTTGCTTGCCGACTCATTTTTATATTCCCATTAAGCAGAATTCATACAGAAGTGGTTAAACAAACGAAGATCCCTTTAGTTAGAGCTTTCAACTTTACATCCAGTGCATAGATGATGTAATTTCTCTGAATAATTCCAGATTCAGTGTCCATCTACTTGAGATTTATCCTCCTGTATTGGAGATTAAAGAGACTACTGAATGTGCAGCTTCTTCTGCATCGTAGATGGATACTTTTTCTCGAATTTGATTCTAATAGCCACCTCTCTACCAGACTGTACGACAAGAGAAATGATGTCAGTTTTATTTTTATCGATTTCCTTCACCTAGACAGCAATATTCCACTCCCCAGCCTATGCAGTATACACATCTCAACCTATTCGTTACGCGAGAACATGTATTTGTGATTTTGTAGAGAGATATTGCCACCACTCTTGCGAACTTATAAATCAAGATTTCACAAGACAAAAGCTTATTTGTACATTCAAATGTTTTTATGGCAGGTGTCATGAATTTGTTTACAAGCATGTGTCTCTAAGACAGTTAATCACTGTGGCATCAACAACAACACTGTGACAATGCACTTCCTTTTTTGACCAACAGATTCACATACGGCAGGTGCTACACGTTGAGCAGTTTTCGAAATACCTGAGATCGCTATTTAGTCGTTTAACCAGAGGTCCACACATCTTTCTTTCGCGACTTTGACTGTATTAAGTGTACCGGTACTTTGTGATGTACTGTACTGAGTTTGTCGTGATCAGTTCTTTGACTTGTGTACTGTGATGTTTGGCTTATGATTTTTGGATAACGGATTGGTGTAATTGCTACAAAGTATGACCCTTCAAAATTTTTGGGTGATAAATTGTGACCCTACCTCCCAAAACGTCAGCCCTACCCTCTGTAATTTCTGTCCCTAACTCACATAACAATTAAACTAATTGCTAGGAAAATTAGGTGATACTGGTTCAGTCATTCCTGGGGAAAATACTGCAGTGATTGGGGAGGGTCAAGTTTCAGAATGTCGGACAAGGGGGAGGGTCACATTTTAGACAAGACGGTAAGACGGAGGATCGCATTTTACAGGTGCCACGGAATTCGCAAAATAGCATGTGAGCCTGGCCTACCTGCCAAACCTTTAAATATTATACTTTAACTTAGAGGTTCGGTAGTATTGTCGATTTTATCCTATATTATCCGATAGAAGAGCATGTCGAGCCTTGGCCACTTCCCTACCTTTACAATGTTAACTCTAACTTAAAAGTCAGACGATATTTTCGATTTTATTTGATATTTAACGATAAAAAAGGATGTCAGGCTTGGGTCACTTCCTTGAATGTTAGATGATATCATCGATTTTATTCGATATTATCCGATAAAAGACCATGTCGAGCCTTGCCCACTTCCCTACCCTTCTTATGCCAGACTCTAAGTTGGAACTTAGACGGTATCATTGATTTTACACGATATTAACCGATGAAAGACATTTCGGGCATGGACCACTTCCTTGTTACACGATAGTATCGATTTTATCCGATATTTATCGATCAAAGAGCATTTCGGGTATGGGTTACTGCCCCAGCTGTTAGATTATATTTTCGATTTTATCCGATATCATCCGAAACAAAGAGAATGTCGAGCTTGGGTCACTTCCCACCCTTCTAATGTTAGACTCTGTGTTAGAAGTTAGAGGCACCGTAGACCAGTGGTTAGGGTAACGGACTCACCATCGGAGGATAGTGAGTTCGAGACCCGGTTCAAGTCCCGGTAAATCCAGAGTAGCCGATTACTGTCGGAGGACGGTGAATTCGAGACTCTAGCTCGGCGTTGTGCCCTTGAGCAAGGCACTTTACTCCTTAGTGCTCGATTGGGTGCCTCATCCTGTAAATGGGCTATTACCCGTTGGATGATGGACTAAATAAAAAAAAGAAAGAAGACATTATCTGATAAAAGAGCATTTTGATCATGCGCCACCTTCTTAGGTGTAAGACGATAGTACCGATTTTATCCGATATTATCCGATAAAACAGCATGTCGAGCCTTGACCACTTCCCTACCATTCTAATGTTTGACTCTAACTTAGAAATTGGACTATATTATCGATTTCATCCGATATTAACCTATAAAACAGGATGTCGGGCATTGGCCACTTACTTAGGAGTTAGACGATATTATCGATTTTATCCAATATATATAAGAAAAGAACATGTCGGGCATGGTCCACTGTCCAACCCCTCTATTATTAGAATCATAGGTGGCGAACTTAAATAATATCATCTGACAATGCCAAAATTGCCAACGGTATCTTCATTTTGAGTAGAACAGTGTACGGAATTTCCTTTTTTGAAACAGCAAAAACTCAATGCAAAATTTCTATTTTACTTTATCTTGAAGCGATGACTTTGGATCTCCGTTGACTGTACTCAGCTACAGTGTATTTTCACAACTACGTTGAACAATGGTGATTTTAAAATTGATCTATCATTTGCGGAAAGATTTCGAAATGTGACTCACAGGTTGACCAGTAATAAATAAACCTCAGGCTAAAAATTTGCACTTCTACATAACCGACGACCTCACTCCACCAATGACGCAGAACGCAAGATCGAGGGTTTTAGCGTAAGGACACTACTGAAAGGCCCGTGATTCGTCAAGTAACAATGACATCAACAATGTAGAGGATGGTCATTTCAAACGTGTTTCACATTGCTGAAGTGATATATTCCACGCACGTCATAGATTACTACTCATGTCTGACATTTATCAAAGTAAAATAGAGGGAAAGTGGCTGCACATAGGCCATTAAATACTGTCGCGGTTTTTGTGTTTCATCTTCAGTAGTATCGTCAAATTGTGAATTAGTTCAGTGTTCATTTCTCTTGCGTATAAATACGTTGTAGTTTTATGTTATTGGGTTTGACTTTCGGCGTAAGATACAAGCCATGGCGAAACGAAACAAGAGTTTGTGACTCAGATACCGTAACCCTATAACATATCGTTTCTCTATATATAGCCGACGTCTGTTTTCACCTTTTGTCACATTGCTACCGCAAAAGAGAGGTAAACATTGTTTTGCGTTTTCTTGGACACAACAGAGCTCGTACTGATTTTAGTTGGCGTGATCGCATCGACATTTTGCATCATAAAGACAGCAACATCGCCAACAACAGCCATGTGAATCTTGTGCTTATGGTCACGAAGTTGCTTGTTCACTACTCCCATTATGCGAATTATATGATATCATCTTATGAATAATCAATTCAAGAACTGGCTTGGTAATCTCATTAATAATTCGTAGCATCGCAACTGCTGCAAGGTGACCAATGTGTAATTTCTGGTAAATAATTTAAAAATACTCCGCTTTCGCTTTGCTATTTTACCATTTAAGAGGCACTTTTGGTTTTGAGTAGCTATTTTTCTATTTAAGAGTCACTCTGTGCTTGTAATTTTACATTAGTTACTTTGTACCTATAACTTTAATCGGCCCTTAGTACCTCTTGTCATTTCTAGGGGGACTTTAGTCCTCAGTTAGTTTGGTTTTAGTCGTAGTTTCTGAAGGTTACTGGTATTTTCCCAATAAGCAAGCACTCTTCATTTACATAACAATAGCCAGGCACAATGTATTGGATACGATATCTCTCTAGAATTAATGATCAATAGATGTTATGTATTATTTATTTATCATACAAGTCCTACCTGTGTCCTCTATGCGCCTATTACTTTACCTTCGCTATCTCTGTATAGTATTACAAAGAAAGCAGTCCATATTTGTTAATTACCCTACCTAATCCCTTTCATTTAATTTTTCTACCGGTCACCAACGCGGAGGATTATCTCCCTGACTGAACAACTCTTTGGCAGCTGCGACCTCATAAGGTAACGAAATTTGGGGAGTGATAATGTTGAACTGTGAAATATATTGTGAAATTGTGAAATGATAAAGTAGCAGGTCGAGTATCGCAGAATGTAAAATAGAGTGTTCAAAGAGACGCAGAAAATCGAGTTGTCAAGAATAGAATGTTGAGTTGTAAATTGAATTTAGAGTATAACTTTAAGCTGTAAAATTAAATCGAATAGAATGTTGAGCTGTAAAGTAATAATATCTGGTTGGTATGTTGAAAGTTTAATTGTTATAACAGAACTTTATCAAATAAGTGGGCACTGAATTGCGATCAAGAGTACACAGTTAGCACTGCTTTGAAAACACGAGTGTGTTTGAGAGAGTGTTTTTTTATTTGATTGTTTCGAGTTCAGCTTAGCCGTACCAGGGCTAGGGTCACTTGATGAGGAAGGCTAAGCCTTATAGTGATGATATATCACTACTAATGTTTGGACTTCGACCTCTCTCTATAATCCTTCAGCACCGACTGCTTATCCTAGCTGCAACTTCTCACTGCTAAGGGAGCCTTCAGTATAAGTACAGGGGGTGGACCGGGGGAATTCCGTGGCACCTGTACTGTAAAATGTGACCCTCCCCTATCCTTGTGTCTAAAATGTGATCTTCCCCATTGTCCAACATTCTTAAAACTTGACCCCCTGACTACTGCAGTATTCTCCGTAGGAATAACTGAAACAGTATCAGCTAATTTACAAAAGAGTTAGTTTAATTGTTATGTAAATAACAGACCGAAATTACGGGGGGACTGCTGGCGTTTTGAGACGGCTCGGATCGCAATTTATCACCCAAGCATTTTTAAGGGCCATGCATTTACGGGTGGGTCACCATATTTTGCGCAACTATAAGGCGGAAAGATGTGGCTGATATAGTGATTCACCAAAATTATATCAAATCATTATACATGGAGTCTATCAGGCAAACTAAGATGACAATTTTCCCACACAACAAGCTATATCTGTACATTTATATATGTTCAATAATATATCTAAATGTACTGTGCTTGTAGTGGGAAGTAAAACATGCATTTGTATACAAGAAATCGGATTTTTGGATTTCATTGAAATGTTGATTTACTATACATGGTATAGTGTATGAGGAAACTACGAATGTTTTTTTCCAATACAAAAATATGTAAATCTGTGAATTTATGTATGCTTGATATTGATATTAATGTATTTAATTGGACAAGGGTGGTTACAAATGGATATGTATGCAAGAAATTGGAGTTTGGAATTTTACCGAAATGTTGATTCACTATACATGGTAGGCTATGAGAGAACTATGATCAATTTTTTGCAAATATAAAACTGAAAACTAAAAAATATCTGTGCATTTACAGACATCTGATAATTCATAACACTCCGCCATCTGTCCCTATGTTTTATCTCCTGTCTTTTATCAGTTTTAACTATTCAAGGTGTATCATGTAGGATACCACTACATCTTCTTTGCTTGTGAAGCTTGTCGATACATGTATTTAAAAGAATGTATTTCCTATGGACATTCAAAGGTTTGGCCGTAAAATCATCTTCTGTTAAAAGTGACCCTTCCGCCAAGATAGGTTTATAAAAAGTGACCCTCCCCTTGGACAGTTTTTTAAAAAGTGACCCTCCCCATTCCCCCGGCCCACCCCCTGTAATTACTGAAGGCTCCCTAAGAACACACTGTTCGGCTGAAACAAACACTGCAACTGCATCCGGGTGGTGTCACTATCGCGGGAATGCGTATCCATGCGTATTCGCAAAATCACGGGAAAGAAGGTGTTTTTTTATTCCCTATCACGGGTCCGTGAAATCGAGATAAAGGGGTACTTTGCCAAAAACCTGACCTAAGAAAGGTTTGAAATATCCCAGGAGATACCTATCAGACACTCTTCACAAAAATTTTCTTGTTCGTTTCCTATGATTCGAAATCCGTTCGGGACTCATCCTGCGATACGATCCGTAGTCCTCCTAAATAGGTTGATTTATTCTGGCTACTTAATCCATATACAGCTATCGGAGAAATCTGTTGAAGGGGTTCAGACAACAAGATCATCTACTGAAAAAATCGTACCGGAACTCCAAAGATGTCGCTCGACAGGCAGGGGAATTCGACACGGGAGCTGCAAAACATGTGCCGAGTGCACAGAATTTGTCACTGGAGTTGTTCATACCGATGCGGATATTGTGCCTGCGCATGTAGGAGGAGTACACGATGTCCTCGACTCAGCAAGTTAGTTCAAACATTGAAAGTCCTGCAATAATGACATGCCGCAGGACGACCTATCATCGAACAGTCGACTCCGTAGCTGCAGTAAAGTAGCTCGAGGTTTTGTCCGGGTATTTGAGGCGAACGGCAAAACCAGTCCGCCCCAGATACCCAGAAAAACCTCGAGCAGCCACAGGCACTTGACCCGTCGCTTCGCGATCGGTACTTATTTACAGTAGCGATCGCGTAGCGACGGGTCAAGTGCCTGTGACTGCAGCTGTCGACTCTGCAGAACCCAAACTTACAAAATGTGATGATTAAATGGCCAGAAGGCCATTTACTCAAACGATGGCCCGATGGGATAGACAAGGCTACTGCTGGTACAGTTACAGTGGTGATAATTTTCGTGGGGTTTTCCGTCGCTTTGTGATGATACTTGAAAATATCGGATGCAATTTGAGCCATGAGGTGGAGTGATTCGTTTACAGATTTTGGCTTTGCCTGCCTGAATTCCTGAACTGAAGACGCTGGTGAGGGCGCTGTAGGCCATGCGATATAGGAAGTGAAAACCACTGCTGTAAATGCGTAAATTGTGCTGTTCATAACACTTCATTAGTAAACATATGGACTTTACTCAGACTGTAGTCACTAACACTTTGTGTTGTCTATAAATGCAACATGGTCAGTGTTCCTTTATTAATTAGTATTTTGAACATTTGTACGAGGCTTTTAAAACAAACTGAAAGATGACTCTTTTACATATGGACAGTATGTATTGCCCTTGAGGTTTAAGTTCTACAATAAAATACAAAATTGGAAAGTATATCGGTATGTGGAAACTCAGACAATGATGTAAAATTTAAAATAATCACTAATATGCATGAAGATTTTATGTCTGTTTCAATTTGCTGTCATTGTTGTATTATATTTCAGACTTGTCAACTCCAAAAAGAAGAAACATCAAAACCAACTACAAGCAAATGCACCAGTTGCTACTGATGATGGCAGGTTTGTAATCACTCAAGAGCCTTTGAGTACTGCAAGGTCACAACGAGTCAGAAAAGTGGTACTTTATGACTGTTAATATGTAAACATCCCTTTAAAATTGTTTAAAATTTTAGTGAGTTTGACACTCCAAAGTTACAGTTTCTTTCAGACTCAGATGTGTTAATATATGTGAAAACAATATCACAATTCAGCATTAGCCTGACTCTAATATTACGTTTCCCTCTCCTGGATTTTGTAAGTAAGGGGGTATTTTTGGTCGTATTTCCTCCCATATTACTCAAAATAAGGGGTCTTTTTTGTTGAAAAATCCCAGATGAGGGATCTTGAAATTTTGTGGAACGAGCATGGATGCCCATGCTCTCTGAAAGTGTCACCGCCGGGGTGCTATGATTTTCGTGGTGTCTTTCCGTAGCTGCAAAAGGTGGAGGCAAGACGGTGTAGAATAATAGAATGAATAAGTTGCATCGTTAATTTAATACCAGCTGGTAAGACGGAACATATAGCATTGCTTACATGTTTTGAATGCTCTTTAGAGGAATTTGTTTTGCTTCATACAAATATATCCTTTCCCAGTGAATCTAGACTAATTCAAACAAGTGAACTAAATTTTTCATCCACTTTTATTTCTTTAAAATGGTAGCCTCATCGTTTTCGGAATACAACCCTCCGTTAGGAAAGAATACACCTACCTGCACTTTCATACTCTATTTTTGAAACATGTTATCTTAATCAACAATTTGTTTTAATCGGTTGCATCAGCGCCCACATTGTGTTGACGATTCATGATCTGTGATTTGAAAATATTTAATTTTCTGAACAATAATGCGTTTGCTAACTTTTATTATCACATGAACTGGCCCGTATCAAAATCTGTATGACGTACACCAGCACAGAAAAAGAATCCATATTACCCCTGTTGTACGTCATCAAAGGGAACCTTTTCCTGCACTTTAGTACCGTTCATACATGCATGGAGTTCATCTGAATAAAATACATGTAAGCTTAAAAATACCGTACGATCATCGAGAAGGCGACATAGAAGGCAAAAACATCATGCCATTCGACGAATTACGATAAATTTCCTTCTTCACATAAAAATTACTTAAACTCTGCAGTGCAGCGCTGTGGATGTAAGATCGAAAGTTGACAACAGAACAGAGTTTCCGTCAAGTAACAAAATTTGGAGGCATCTTCGTGCGAGATATTTGACACCGCAAACATCAAAGTTTGTAAGATGTAAACATTGAGACAAAGATTTGAATTGACGAGTTGACAACAGCGGAGACTGCATGGTGACATCAGCGTTGTGCCCACAAGCATGACAATGAGATATACATGTGTATCATCAAACGGAATCTTCGGGCTCGCAAGGTCGTAAACTTATGATATTTTTAAAAGCCACGGCATCACTAAGAATGAGAACTACTGTTTCGATCGTGTCGTTGCATTTACTTCATAAATCTATCTGATCTATTGGTAAATATTCTAAATAACTCAGAATACTATGGCCATCCGTCACTTTCGCGCGTTGAAAGCTATGTCGACTTTCCTTGGCATCGGTCCAGCGCGAGCTTGGTGGAGATACCATTCGATGTATCCAAATTTCAACTTGATCGAATTTATGAAAGTATCCCTCTAAACATTTGCACATCTCCTGAGTGATGGGCCGCTTTACTCGGGTAAATAAAACACAAATCGCGACAAAATCGTACAATTTGTCACAATAAGTTTGATCCATCAACATCACAAGAAAGATAAAGAAGACTGTTCATGTGATAAATTTCGGCTCGAAGTTGTACGGCTCCGCGAAAAACACTCGTATACGATGACGTCAAACAGAGGAAAATACCATAGGATTATATATAATTATTCACGAATTCTGATAACGTAATTATCACATTTTGGATATTCTATTTTGGCTTGGGTTTTACAAGTAGGTTCAGAGAGTAATGTACGCTTAGTCAGCCATTTCCACACCATTTATATTTGTGTATATTTGATTATGTTAAGGTTCATCAGATATTTCTTGAGGCTTCAAATAACTACAATGTGTTTCCATACGATGTATATCAGTAGCGCCCTCATTTTTCACGTCAGTGACATTAACGGTACCACCAACAGTGTTATCACGATTTTCTTCTTTGTCGTTAAAATTCCCGTAAATCTCCAAATCTAGATTTGTTTTTGATTTCCTCCTTCGACCTAATGTGTTTACTCTTGCGCCTCTCGCGATCAAGATTATTATTACTATCACACATAAAACAATTCCACCAAGTAGTGATCCAGTTACTATGCCAACATGACTTCAGTGCTATCAAATTGATTTTGAGTTGAAATGGTACTATCGAGTTAGTATCAACAGGTAAATATTGTTTAGCTTCGTTAATCTTTCGAATACTCCATCTTGCAATTCAACAATACAGTTATAATTGAGGCTTAAGGTAAAAAAGATGTAGGAAATGGGAATATCTTTCAACGAGCAGGGACTATTTTGTAGCAAGGAGTGCTTCACTGATTTGAGCAATATACAGTATATTTCCTTTTCCAATTTTCTATCCTTGCAGTTATGCTAAACAATGAGAATGAATGAATGAATGAATTATTTACTTATTTATGTGTTAATTGGTTTGTTTGTTTTTATTGTCATGGTTTTGACTGGCCCGATACATATTTTGAAGTCGAAGATTAATTAGCATGCCAGTATGCAGCCCACTAACATATTGATTGGGTCTTCTCAGACCAGCTATCTTGTCTGTTGAGATAATCCCTACACAACAAACGCCTAGCATTATGTACACATCATAGTTACATTTCTTGGCAATTACATTAAGGCGACGTGACAGGAACAAGCGAAATATTACGAAGAGATTTCGTACATAAATTGGACAAATCATGGAAGAAGTTTATATTTAATTCTCATACAAACCCTAATGTTTTCAAAGTATGTGTGACATTGCAATGAGATAATATATTGAGAATAGAATAATTTTGACAATCGTTTCATACATGGAGATTAAATCATTAGCTAGAGCCTTCAGTTTCATGTAGTTGATGGACATATCAACCCAGTCGACTTTAATGAGTACAATTTCGAAAAACTGTCAAATATAATGCAACTCAGATTTCCTTGTTCCATAAAACGGGATTGATGGCTATATCACTTACACTTCATCATAAGTGAACACGGGTTGCTTAGATATAACCCGCTGTGTGTCCATCATTAAGTTAAGTTAGCGGCTAACAGAATATCTCCTTGTTTAAACACACAATGCTGTTATTTGATATCATTATTCTTCAAAAATGATAACTGTGTTCTAAAAATAGGGCTACAGGCTTACCTTCTTGGAGAAATGACCGATCGATCGGACCGATCGTCGGTGATGTAAATGGGTTTATTTCTAAATCGATACTAGCTATACCTCCATTTTTAACCTGAGATTTGTTTTCCGATTAGTTTCTTTTCATTATCTTTTCAGCATTACTGAGTAGTCCGATAGCGTGTTTCGGCGGAATCATAAAAGTTTGTTGGTTATAGTGTACGATGAATAATTTACATGTACCAATATTACAAATGAAAGTTGACATCGAGTTACCTCTTCACTGTTCGTTTTGAAGCATTACAGTTTACAGTTATGTACAGCTGTAGCGGGAAGAGAAAACATGATGATGTGTAGGCAACTTGTTAGGATTTCGTGGTAAATGTTAGAATTATCAACCATCAGAAAACAATTTACATGTTTCTGACTTTCAAACAGCTCAACTCTAAAAGGGAAATAGACGCTGAAAATTCGTCAATGATATCATAGTCAAGTTTATACCCTCATACTCACAAAGTGACATGAAATGGTTTCAATGCTGTCGACAAATTATTTTATAGATATTATCTATAACTTTCCCACGAAACGAAACACTCTTAACCAAGTTGCAGACTAGTTCAACGAAACCGTATTATATTGGGGAAAAACGGCATATTGCACATATATTTCGTTAATTTTCCGAAAGCAATGTGAGGATACAAATCAGAAATGAAACACAATTTTTACAGTAAGTCGCATACTCGGCTCACATCAAATGTCTTTTGCCTTTTAATAAAAATAATTTGAAATGTCAACTTTATATCGAGATAGTCTCAGTTTCTAGATTTACCGAGCATATGTTTATCTGTTCATTGATGTACTGTGTACTTGTGAGCCCAGGGGTCCTTCTATTCGGAAATGACAACAAGAACAGCTACTCTGAATTTTTATCATTATGTGGACGAGAAGAGAATATGACGTCATTCTAGGACAGACTCTCTTCAGACCTAAAGTACATCCACTGGTGCATGCTGCTTAAAGTATTCCACTACTTCTCTTTGTAAATCGTTGGCGTTCGATTATGATTGCTGTTGTATTTTCCAAACAAGTAGACAAGTAGACTTACTTCTTTTCATTTTCATTCTTTTCTGTAAGCTTAAGAATCTCACAATATCCGACGTTTTACTGAACTACTTCCAATGTTATTAGTGACGACGTTTAATACCAAAGCAGCTTAAAGCGGCACTTTTCAATCCCTGGTTCTCGCATTAGTGGAGTTCTCCTCCCAGTCAAACACATGGCCAGTATGATGTTTGATTTCTATAACATTAATTACACAAACTCATCTCAACCTTTTGTCACATGTTGCTAATCCTGCAAACAGAGTTTATGCAAGCTTTTGATTGACGGTCAGTTCAAATAGTCAACGGTCATTGATTCCCCACCACAAATGCTCGAATTTCCTAAAACATTGTCTTCCAGTCGCGTTAGACTTTGAATATAACCACAGAGTTCGATCAGCAGCAACGTCACGCTGACCGCTTGGAAGTCTGTCTGGGTTTTTGCGGCCAGGGAAAACTAAAAAGTTGCATTTTCTGGAGCGAGTGCCCGCGTGTTGCCTGTTGGTGTCCACTTACACAATGAACGCCGCCATACATTGGCGTCCTTTAAAGGGAGGCTCCGCCTTAACATCTTTCATGACAAACCAACCACATGAGGTAATACGTTCACTTTATGAAATGAGTGGTTCGATGGGTTTGTGTGTTTTTTAATTGGCAAATCAATGTTTTCTTTAAAATAATTATACTTGCTACTCTCCGTCAGTCATAGCATTGTGTCTGGCTTTAACTCACGTCTTCAACAATTGAATGATCTAGTGAATTAAGGTTTTTCTTGATTATGCAAGTTTACGATCTATGTGTTTGAAAGTTGCAATATGGGTCAAAATTGTCGATTTTTTCGTAAAACTACAGGAAACACAGTAGACCAAACTAACTACGTTGAAGCATTCTTCCTATATGAATAAGCCCCTCACGACTTCTGTTACTCTAACACATTCAGTTTCAGCCTAGAAAAGCTATTTTGTAAGCTTTCAGATAAAAGATGGCTTTCTGCTCTGTATGTGATGAGCATCACCAAGATAGATAACGATTCCGTAGAGTGCACGTTGTTGTGAGAGACTGGAGAGGCGATTTAACCCAATATATAATCACCGTCCTTGTGGGTGGAGGGACGGTGATATAACGAACATGAACTATAAATAATTCATGGTAAAGCGTTTGCTTATTTTAGTCGCTTCACAATGTTTCGGAAAAAACACGTACATCGATCTGATAAAGTACAGCACTGCAAAGGATGGTGTGATACATCAGTACCAGTACGCACGTACTATACTTATACGTTGGAGCGCCCAGATCACGTACATGGACTTGGGGTTGAAGACGGCAGTACAGTACTACACCGTACTCTGCCGTTTTTCATATTAAAAGGCGAGGTATCTGCATATTTTATTTCTATGAAAACTTTGCCTAGTGCAGTATTATCTGCCACTGCTAAAGATCGGCAACCGTTTGGCAGCGAGTCGTAAATAGGACCACTGTTGACCGGAGGTAGTGAGACTGAGCATTAAATTTCACATGCAGTTTTTCTTTTGTTTCCGAAAAAATGCCGATTTTATGATTCCACTATATCACGGAATTACTAACACATTCCGGTGATTTGTTAGCTCTGTTGAATAATCAGTTACGGCCGGTTCACATCACACATCGTCCGATCCGCACGGCTTTACATATCATACATGTACATGCAGTTGGGCTAGCTGGGCTAGCAAAGTTGATCATCACACAGAACTATCGCTATTGTACAAGTCGCCTTGAATTACGTCTGAACTCGCCACAGACCAAGTTTGATTTTCTTCTCATAACTCCGATCAGAAATGGACATAAAACGTTTGATTAAATAGTCATCGAAGTCGCAATTCACGCGCGAAATACTTGTCAGGATACTGATGAGACTAAAAACTGAGACAAAATGTACAAAATGTGCCCTGTTACAGTGTTCACTGTTGTTTTCAATCTTACCTTGGTTGAAAATACTGATTAGTCAAATCACTGACAAGGAGAATCTATCTAAACAGACAACTTCAAAGATTCATTTTCGTCGTATAGAAGTATAACAAATAACTTACTGGTAAATCCCAACTTTTCCAGAGCGTGCTTTCGAATCAATCCACTCATGTCTGTCTTCTCAGTCACTAATTTCAAAAGGGAAATGGACATCTGAGAAGGTGATAAATTTTAAGTGAAATATATCTCCGCATAAATCAAACTATCACGTATCAAATGATTTGAAATTGTTTAAATGCGAGACCATGACATGAGTTCACTATGGCCCGATTACTTTGACGATATCTGATCCTCTGTCATAAAACGAACCATTTCTGACCAAACAACAGAATAGCTCAATAAAAAAGTTGTAAATCTTGACATAAAGTCTTCTAATTTATGTTTATCTTTCACGGAAACAGCTAAAAACAGGAAGGAAATATAAACTTTACCTCACGTCGCATACTTTGCTCACTGGATATCTGTGACGTCACAATGCCCATGAAGAAGTTTTTTACTTTAAATTCCACATAATAGGAATAATCTGTTGCTAGGTTTACCGATCGTAAGCCAATCTGTTCCTTGATATTTTGATACTCAATTTATTCTGAAAATATATCAACAACAGCTCACAATTTGACCAGCATGTTTAAGAAACGTAATTGTTACGTCACAACTAGAAAACTATAGACTGTCTTTTTTCCGAGAGTACTTAATTAAACGCATCGCCGAATACGACACACAATCTTTCTCTGTATAAACAATTACTGAATGAACGGAGGTCAATAAAAAGAGATGCAACGTCTCATTCCCACTTTGGTCTCTTTATTAATGATTAGTAGCTTGAGAAGAGTTTGACAATTGACTGAATCGAATCATACTGTTTTCTTTTCAAATGAAACAAACTTTTACAGAGAAGTTCGCACCTTTCTGTTTATCTAATTTGTTATTCAAGTTTTTAAGTTAAAAAAAGGAAAGTTCAAATCTATGTATATTCTGGTGTACCGTATGTATATATGTATGTATGTATGGATGGGTGGATGGTGGATGGATGGATGAATGGATGGATGGATGGATGGATGGATGTATGGATGGATGGATGGATGAATGGATGGATGGATGGAGGGAGGGAGGGAGGGATGGATGGATGGATGGATGGATGGATGGTTGGATGGTTGGATGGATGGATGAATGGGTGGATGGTTGGATGGATGGATGCATGGATGGATGGATGGATGAATGAATGGATGGATGGATGGAGGGAGGGAGGGAGGGAGGGATGGATGGATGGATGGATGTGTGTGTATGTATACGTAGGTATGTATGTCCGTACGTACGTATGTATGTTTGGGTTATGAGAAATCAAAGTCCTCTCACAAGCATGATCATTTTACCCTTATTATGTTCCTGTACACTGTTGAAAATCCTTTACTGTATAAAAGATAAAAAACGACATTAAATGAGTTTTAACCCAATTAAATCTCTTGGTACGTGTCATTAATTAATATCAATACTAAAATATGGGAAATACTTACAATAAAGGAACAGCTAAATATTAATAATATGCGTCAATTCCAATTTTTGTTCTACAATTAGTAAAGAGGTAATATGCTACAAACTGATTGATATAGTATGCATTGAAAACTATTACAATAAAACAGTTAAATCCATAATGTTCATATCATAGACAAATGATGATAACAATGACAAATTCAAAAACTAAACCAAAATGTATTAAGGTAATAACCTAATCGTATCCTAAAGTTTTACTACATCTGGCTAAACTCTGTACGGATCTGTATTTATATTGACACCTGTTACAAATATTAATATCTGAAAAGTATGATGATAATGACCATATTAACATAACACGATTGGAACGAATTTGGGATAATTGGATAGTTAAGTAATGTCGGTTTAATCTGCAAATGTAAGCTAACCTGCCATTCTTTTTAAGGTCATACACTTGTTTTTATGAGTAATTTGTAAAATTGCAACATTCAGCTATACGGCACCTAACGTTTTTGAGAAATTTGAAAAAAATATTAAAATCCAATTATCACAAATTAGTTCCAATCATGTTACATGTCATTGTTCCACAAAATATTCAAAATTTTAGTGATACAAGGTGAAATTTCGGAAGTTAACTCAATTCTAAAAATGCTAATTAAACTAAAATTTGAATGTAACTTCTTTAACTTAAGAACAGAAATATTCAACATATAATAAGCGAAATTACTCACACCAAAATCGACATCAGTATACCACGGCCAACAATTCATGTTAAATGTGATTAAAATATTTCAACGTACTCACTAGCATTACAAGATACTTCGAAAGAAAGCTATCCTTCTGTTATCAACCATAATCGAATTAACTTTGTTCAAAACATATGTACTGCATTACTTGTATCGTAAAAACATATTATGAGGTTATCACCACAGATACGTACATCATTGACTCGAGAAAGGCTTCTAACATACATAATGCACGATAAAAACCCGCAAGCGGCAAAACGAGTGATGTAGAGCTGTGATAGCCCCCAAATATTCAAATATTTACCCATACATTCCAATTTAAAGGTATACAGTCACCTGTAATCTAAATATGCCCATATATGGTCAAAGGGGCGTTCCTTGGTATTCAAAATGCCCATGTGAGGGCGCTGTTTTTAAAAAGCGGCCACCCGCTTAAAATCTGTGATTGGTTAGATTTTCTCTTTCCATGGTCACTGTGGCAAAATTGGAACAGGTGACAGTATACCTTTAATGTAAGGATGAGAGTTAGAAAGCCTAAAGAAGACTGTTCCCACACTGTACAGTGTAACAAATTAGCATAACTCTCGGGGATCCGGTTGTTGCAAAAAGATATAGGAGAAACCTTTGAGAAAACACATTTCCTTTCGTAACAATAATTTTAGCAAAGTGTTCTCCGTGTATATGTCGTACAGTGAATTCAAGTAAAGGAACATGAAAGTGATATGGATGTGCTTTGAAATGCGATTTAGATGTTCTTTAAAATTACAATGGGCTTCCCTGCTTACACAAATTGATGGGCACAAAGTCTTACAATCAAAGGAATATAAAACCAGATATGAACTGAATATGCTCACGTGTTTTACAACAGGTTCATTAATAGTAGTACGCTTCACAGAACAATAAGATATATGTTATCACTATATGTAGCAGGTTTTTTTTCAACATCGCACAGTACTCTCAGAGTTTAATCACTAATATAAAACTTTATTTAATATGCAAATGAGCTATTAATTAACTTGACACTGCTCAATGCTTCATGGGATAATTAGATATCCATCAGATCATCATTTGTAGCATGTTTTATTTAATTTAATGCTGTATTTTTGAGTAATTTCACTAATTAGAAAGTTCATTAAATATGCAAATAAACCCTAAATTAACTTGACACTGTTCAATGATTCATAGCACAATTAAATATTTATCAAATCAATATCTGTAGCACGTTTCACAAAATTTTGTGCCGTAATTTCAGAGTTATATACCTAATTACAAAGTTTATTAAATATGCAAATGAACCCTTAATTAACTTTACACTACTAAATGCTTTACAACACAGTTACATATCTGTCGGATCAGTATATGCAGCAGTTTTCATCACATTTGATGCAGTTATTTCGGAGTTATATGACTAATTATAAAACTTCATGAAATATGCAAATGAGCTAATTATTAACTTGACACTACTCAATGCTTCTCAGTACGATTGGATATTTATCAGATCAACATCTGTAGCAAGTTTCATCAATTTTACGCTGTAATTTTGGAATAATATCACTAATTACAAAGTTCATTAATATGCAAATGAACCCTTTATTAACTTCACACAACTAAATGCTTACACCACAGTTACATATCAGTCGGATCAGTATCTGCAGCAGATTTCATCACATTTGGTGCAGTTATTTTGGAGTTATATAACTAATTACAAACTTCATAAAATATGCAAATGACCTATTTGATAACTTGACACTGCCAAATGCTTCTCAGTACAATAAGTTATTTATCAAAACAATATCTGTACCAATTCACTGACTTGGGTGCCATAATTTCAGAGTTATATGCCTAATTACAAAGTTCACTAAATATGCAAATGAACCCTTAATTAATTTCACACTACTAAATGCTTTACACGACAGTAAGATATCAGTCGTGTCAGTATCTGCAGCAGATTTCGTCACATTTTATGAAGTGATATCGGAGTAATATGACTAATTACAAAACTTCATAAAATATGCAAATGAGCTATTTATTAACTTCACACTGCCTAATGCTTCTAAGTATAATTAGATATATATCAGATCAATATTTGTTGCAAGTATCATCAAGTTTAGTGCTGGAATTTTAGAGTTATCCCACTAATAACAAAAGTTCATTAAATATGCAAATGAAAAGATAATTGACATGACACTCACAGTATCATCATAATGTTCTGAGATTGTCATCTGTGAAAAGTTTCATGAAATTTTGTTCAGTATTTCTTGATATATGTCTACACTGTCATTACCGTCTCCATAGGGAAACCATTGTACCGAAAAAAAACGATATTCCATAACTTCATTAATATACAAGCCGCACTGACCAAAATCTAATCAGTTCTTGCAAGTAGCATGTGGTACCTGTGTATCAAATCTGACTTGAATCCGTTCAGGCGTTTTTGAGTTATCGTGTGAACAGACAGACAGACAGACACACACACACACACACACTAACATACACACACACACACACACGGACAGACAGACAGACATCGCTATGACATTAGCCCACGTGTTTACACACGTGAGCTAATGAATAAGCATTGTAAATCTCTATACTAGTATATATACCATGGAAATGGAACATTACATATATTCATTTGATGTCTTTTAAAGGCATACTTGACATCATGTACATAATATCATTTTACCGATGACCCTTGAATTGTCAATTCACGTATGTTAACTTTATTTTAAATCCGTTCGAACTGCGGCTTTGTTTCACCTCATCAGGAATATACCTCGCCTTTTTACAATTTGTCATCATTTACATATTCTCGTCATTTACATATTGCCTCGTTCGACAACTATTGTCTAAAAACACAATTTCTTATTTTGCAAGGGTTCTTATTTTCAAATCGAGTATAAATTTTTTATCACCTTGCCACAATATGTTCGGCTTTGTGTTGTTGATCACGATCTGTCATTTGACAATTTTTATTTTAGAAGTAATTCACTTTTAACACGATTGGAACTTATTCGGGATAATTAGATGTTGAAGTTATGCCGATTTAATCTACAAATGTAATCTTATCTGCTTTTCTTGTTACATTACACACTATGTTATGAGTAATTTGCAATATTGCATCATTCAGCTATACGGTATCTAACACTTTTGAGAAATTTGAAAAATATGAAAATCCAATTATCCCAATTAGTTCCAATCGTGTTTTTTTCGATATGAGGAACTGTGACGTCTTGCCTGCTCTAATTTTTTGTTAAAGTTTCATACACATGATTAGGAGCTCTTGTATCAGGTGAGATAGAGGTGTATGTTGAATCACCCGTTTCAATCGCATTTGCGTTTTCATAGATTTGCGTTTGTGAACGTTGGTCAGATATTTCAGGAGGCTTGAAACATGTATCAGGTATTTCCTCTCGATTTGTTACATCAACGCCCTCATTTTCCATGACCGTGATATTAGAATCAACAGTGCTATCATTGCCTTTTTCGCTATCGTGTTGACCTTTGAAGACGTCCTTTAAATCACTGAATCTGAACGTAAGGCTTGATTTTTGTTCGTGACAGTTATCTTCTTTACCTGCACGTTTCCTTTTAACAGCTGTCATCAAAATCATTATTATCACAACTACACCTAAAAAAAGTCCGCCAAAGAATGTTCCGGTTGCTATGCCTTCGGTGTTTTTGTGTACTGAAATCGATTTCGCGTTAGTAATCGGTTTAGTAGAGTTGTGATCGATAGCCGTCGTGCCTGCCATGGGTAATGTTGAGAGTGTGTTGTTGCTAAGATACAAAGATCTCAGATTAGTCATTCCCCGGAATGCTGAGGGGGATATATTTTCGATGCAAGTGTTTTGCAGGTAAAGAGAACTTAGTTTCGTTAATCCTTCAAACACCCCATCTTGCAACGCAATAATACAGTTATACCCAAGGTTTAAAGAAATAAGCTCTGGTAAGTTGGCAAGTTTGGCAACTGCTGTGATTTCATTTCTCTGTAATTGTAAATCTATTAACGAATTTAAGCCAGAGAAGATTCCTGATGGTAATTTTGATATCTTGTTGTTGTACAAATACAGATCCTGTAAACCGGACAAACCATTGAAGTCGTCAGATGACAGTGTTGTGATGTTATTGTTACCGAGCTAAGACTTGTTAACGAATTTAAGCCAGAGAAGATTCCTGATGGTAATGTAGATATCGTGTTGCTGTACAAATACAGAATTTGTAAACTGGACAAACCATTGAAGTCGTCAGATGACAGTGTTGTGATGTTATTGTCATGGAGGTAAAGAATTGTTAACGAAATTAAACCGGAGAAGATTCCTGATGGTAATGTTGATATCTTGTTGTTGTACAAATACAGATTTTCTAAACTGCACAAACCATTGAAGTCGTCAGATGACAGTGTTGTGATGTTATTGTTACCGAGGCTAAGACTTGTTAACGAATTTAAGCCAGAGAAGATTCCTGATGGTAATGTAGATATCTTGTTGCTGTACAAATACAGAATTGTAAACTGACAAACCATTGAAGTCGTCAGATGACAGTGTTGTGATGTTATTGTCAATGGAGGTAAAGATGTGTTAACGAATTTAAGCCAGAGAAGACTCCTGATTGTAATGTTGATATCTTGTTGTAGTACAGATACAGATATTGTAAACTGGACAAATCATTGAAGGCGTCAGATGGCAATGTTGTGATGTCATTGTTATAGAGCTAAAGACGTGTTAACGAATTTAAGCCAGAGAAGATTCCTGATGGTAATGTTGATATCTTGTTGTTGTACAGATACAGATATTGTAAACTGGACAAACCATTGAAGGCGTCAGATGGCAATGTTGTGATGTCATTGTTATAGAGCTGAAGACGTGTTAACGAATTTAAGCCAGAGAAGATTCCTGATGGTAATGTTGATATCTTGTTGTTGTACAAATACAGATATTGTAAACTGGACAAACCATTGAAGCGTCAGATGGCAATGTTGTGATGTCATTGTTATAGAGCTGAAGACGTGTTAACGAATTTAAGTCAGAGAAGATTCCTGGTGGTAATGTTGATATCTTGTTGTTGTGCAAATACAGATATTGTAAACTGGACAAACCATTGAAGTCGTCAGATGACAGTGTTGTGATGTTATTGTCATGGAGGTAAAGATGTGTTAACGAATTTAAGCCAGAGAAGATTCCTGATGGTAATGTTGATATCTTGTTGTTGTACAAATACAGATATTGTAAACTGGACAAACCATTGAAGGCGTCAGATGACAATGTTGTGATGTCATTGTTATAGAGCTGAAGACGTGTTAACGAATTTAAGCCAGAGAAGATTCCTGATGGTAATGTTGATATCTTGTTGTTGTACAAATACAGATATAGTAAATTGGACAAACCATTGAAGTCGTCAGATGACAATGTTGTGATGTCATTGTTATAGAGCTGAAGACATGTTAACGAATTTAAGCCAGAGAAGATTCCTGATGGTAATGTTGATATCTTGTTGTTGTACAAATACAGATCTCGTAATCTGGACAAACCACTGAAGTCGTCAGATGACAATGCTGTGATGCCATTGTAGCGAAGGTAGTCTTAGTCAGTCCACGGAATGCTCCGGATGATATGACAGAATAGCGTTATTGTTGAGGTACAAGTATTTCAGCCGTGTCAAATTACTGAACGCCTCTGTGGAAGTGACGCTATGTTATTGTAACGAAGATCAAGGTGACAGTTTCAGCTGGAATATCTGAGGGTATCGATGCCAAAGATCTGTGGTCACAGTCGACGTTGCTATTCCTTTGACAGTTGCACAGTGAAGGACAACTCATAGCTCCAGTGATGTTCAGAAGTATTATGAACAGCGCCACCGATGAAGTTTTGCATCCAACCATGGTTGCATCCAGGGACATGCCTTATGTACAGGTTTCTCTGTTGAAGGAAATGCAAATTAAACTTAGGTCAAGCGAAACCGACAAAACTGCTCGTGCAATATTACAAATAACTCACAAAAACAAGTGTGTAACGTACAAAGAAAAGCAGATTAGCTTACATTTGCAGATTTTACAGACATTACTACACCTGGGTCCAACAAATTATCCCAAGTTAGTTCCAATCGTGTTTGTTGTTTCGATGGCTGTGGTTTTGGTGTTCTGTGTCAGTCACTCAAAATAGCTGGTGAACTAACAGTTGTAAAAACCCTTGACCGAGTTTTCTCCACGTTTATAATTTCGATTTTGTTGCACATTTTCGTTCAATAACACCAAAACCAAAATAATATCATATCAATGTGCTGATCTGACTGGAAAATTCTACACCGTGCATACAGCGTAAAAAGTAACATCTTCAGGCGAATATTTGGAAGAACAACTTTCAAATACGTACTTGAATTAAAAGAAGCTTCTGCGGTCCAACTCTTGTTATGGAAACCTGCGAGAATTTGTACAATGAGACTACAAAGAAGGAGATTGTAGCACTGACAAGTCTGTGTACCTTGATAAAACGAAGAGAAGGAGCATCAAAATTGAAGCACTACAATCATTCCCTTTGCAAAGACTTGCCTTCTAAGGCTTTTATGATGTTAACAATAATGACTTTTTTATACCACAACATTTTTCAACATCTTTTAATGATTTTCAACTGGAAGACACTGCAATATTCTGACGAATGCTTGAACCCAGTGACTTCAACTCACAATTGTTACGAGGACCTCGTTTATGACTGAATATTTGAGCTTTTGTTCGTAAAGCTTACAACAGGGTGTTTTAGATCGGGCGCCAGCTTGTCGCAGCACGACTCCCCCTTTTAGTATGAACATTTCCAGACTCATTAAGGCTTGAGGGGTTTCTCTAATATACCGTCCTTGGTGCATAAGCCAAGGTAATTTAACAAGAAAGAGTACGAATTGAACCCATCGATTCTATCCGTTGTCACAAACGTACCGAGCTGTGGCACCAAGGTGGCGGATACATTTACTGTTCCATATGCCGTACACGGATTATTTTTCGCTTACATTTCCCTGGTGACAAAAGTTAAATAACAATATACTGCTGGGAGGGGTAAACATATAGTTGGGTTGTTTTCTACATTTTGCAATGCAAAGACTTGTAAAGTTATGACCTCCAAAAATTTTACAAATTAGCTGAAACAGTTAGTGACGGCTTATCCTACTGTAACATTTTTTCGACAACTTGAATGATTAACGTTCATTTTTGGGTGTTGGAAGGGGTACACGGGGCTGCCTACATGTCCGTCCCTAGGGGTGGGTAGGTATTTTGTTGTATTGCTAATAAAGGTTTGTTCTACCAACCCTTCGTGTCTTAGTCTTAAGTTAGCACTGCTCTTGACAATCTTCTCTAAATGTTTATCACCCTGCTGCATCTATTATCTGAGTTTGATCGCCTCATGCGCCAAAGCAAGCAAGGGTAAATTACTTATCTGTGGACGTGGTAACCAGATTATCACCGGATTAACTTTGACAAAGTCAACAACGAAGGCGCTGTTATACCTTGCTGGTGCGTTAATCCGGTGATAATCTGGTGACAGCGTCCATAGATTAATAATTTACCCGTGCTTACTTTTGCAAATTAGGTAATCAAATAAGTGAGATAATACACGCAACACAAAACTTCGCGCAAGACTGTCAAACGACAAAAAGGTGGCATGGCGAACGAGAAAAGAAATCGTGTCAAAACCAGTGCTAAATAAGACAAAGACACCAAAGCTGCAAAGAAAGGTGGTAGCTACGTATAAATCTTTATTACCAAATAGTAAGGGAGCCGTCATTATTTACGGCCTGGGGGTGGGAGGAATTGCTTTCGAAACTCCAAAATATCGAGTAACCCCCCCCCCACGCCAACCATGACGTGTTTGAGTAACCCCCTCTCTGCTACATAAAATTTGAGTGACCCCCCTCCCCCACCAAAAAAAATTGGGAAAGTTAAATATCTATACAGTAAAATGGATTGCTGCTGCGACAGGCCCTGTACAGACCCTGATTAAACCCTGTGTATAGGTCTTTGTCGGAAGGAGGTTCCAATTGCTGTGGCAGGGGCTGATGTCAAGGTCTGTATCCAGTGCTCTGGTGACATGAAGTTATTCTGTAGGATTTGTTTTCAAGAGGGGGAAGATGTGGTGCGAAAGCACCACAAGAGACCGCATAAGCGGTCGCGGGGGAGGTCAGGAGGGGGGGTGTCCCCCTCCTGCCATTGGAGCTTTTGAAAATTAGAGATTAAAATGGTGTTATTTGGTGGCATTTGGGGAGTATTTTTTTCGTATAAAAAACTCAAAGGAAATAAATCTGAGACAGTATTCCAAAACTTATATTTCAGTTCGCTGATTTCAACTATATTTTTTGAAACCGAAAAAATAGCGACAGACATACATTTATTCACATTTATTATTTATTATTATTTTACTGCAATAAAAGATGGGTTTGTTGTCAAGGCATTCAACTGGTTTTAAACTTTATAGCATCAGAATAAGCTTGCTTTACACATTTTCCCCTATCGGTAACCTATACAATGTAGAATATAGAAAGCAGACGTTTCTCATTAATGATCAGGCAAGTATATCAATCTTTAATCAGGAAATACTGAAAAATGTACTCAGTACTAGCCTCTAACATAAGGCTTGCCACGTCGAATAGCTGATCATTCTCGTCTGAAGATCACAATAACGTGAAACACATAGTGTAATGAGATTTTAGTTTCTACTTGAAACCACCTGTATTATGATTATATATATATATATATATATATATATATATATATATATATATATATATATATATATATATTATGTGTGTGTGTGTCTGTGTGTCTGTGTACACAAATACCGGGTATGAATATACATATCTTTACTATTATTGTTGTATTAATTCGTAACTCCACTAAATGCTTCAATACATGTCAACAAAATTGAGTAGCCCCCCCTTTCTTGTTCTCCACTTTTGAGCAACCCCCCCCCCTTGTAGCTTTCGATTTTGTGAGTGACCCCCCCTCAGATTCCTCCGACCCCCCAGGCCATAAATAATGACGACTCCCTAAGAAGAACCTAGTGCTGAGACCAAGATACCCCTACCCCCAACCCTACCCCTGGGGACGGACTTTTGTGCAATCCCCTGTGGAAGGAGTCACTACACCGCAAATACTCAGTGCGCAGTAATTTTTGGAACTGATTCAAAGGTCAGCCCGGGTTAAATATCACGTGAATCAAAATCGGATTCGTGACTTTAGCGTAGAATTAGAAGCGTAGAACTTAGGATGCAGCCTTTGGGTAAGTCAGGTCACACATATAAACAGGAACAATACCATAGAGTACAAGTCTGGCTGCAGCAGCTTTTGTTGGTTTGATGCCGCAAGCAATGTTGACTTATCAAATAAGTGCACTATCGACTTCCCTAATAATTTGAAAACGTCTCGTTCAGGAAGTTTGATCAGACATTTCGATGAACAAAAATAGACGACAAAAAACAGAAAATGCCAAGAAATAATTTGATGACACAGCCTTAGGAAGATATTAGGCAGTCTATTGAAGGTCATTGAATTTTGACTGTTCTTGGATCAACACATTGTATTTGTCTGCGCAATAAAACCGACGTTACTGTATTTCGCATATGCACACACTCTATTATGAGTCTTGTAAGGAAGAAAATCCATATGTTTTGAATCAATGACTGATTTATTGAGAGCAGCTGCAGCAAACGATTGTTTAGTTTGTTGCGTGTTTTATTTAAAGTAAAGCTTGCTTCTTTTCAAAACGTGACAGAAAGATTCGGTTGAGTAATTGAACTCTGACGTCAAACCGCGAAAGGTGGTGGGAAGCTTATTCATGACTAATCGTTAAGCCGCCTTGTGAAGCTGGTATCCAAAAGTTACTACAAAACCATTGGTTTAGATTTTGACAGTTTTTGTTTCACTGTTCCTTTGATTTTCAGTTTTAACCTGTTGTGTTCGGTTTTGTTTCGACTTTTTAGTTTAATTACACTGCAAAACAAAATGACACATCTCAATTTTTATTAAGCAAATAAATTACTCTGTCCATTCAACGTTGATGGTAGCCGACATAACATTCGTGTGACTCTAAGTCCATCGACCGCAATTTCACTTTATTGCTTAATGCTTAAGGGGAGACCCACTTTAGCAGACACTTATCTTACATGATTTTTCACCATTGAAATGAATCTTTAACCCGACATGTACCGGGAGTATATCCTTGGGTAGCTTGACAATTGAAGATCATAAGAAAACTGTGAGAATATTCCAAAACCTGTGTGCATGTGTTTGTTTTGCTCATAAATGTGTGTTTTAGAGTTTTTTTACTTAAAAAAGTACGACAGGGTGATTGCAATTTGTGAGCCGTTTACTGCAATCGATAACAGGGTTGGGTGTTTTAAAAAACCGTGTCTTGGATTTTTGATACTCCACTTTTGCACAATTAGCGTTGAAAGTCAATTGGAACAAAATAGTACATATATTTAGGGACTCGTCAGTTTCTTCGGCCTGGTTGGGGCCGGTGGATTATTCCTGCCAACGTCAAAACGTGGCTGACCCCTACCACTCATTGCAACTTGGAAAAAAGGGTGACCCTCCTGGATGCAACGAAGGTAAAAACAAAAGGTTGTCAAGAAATATATATATATATATATATATATATATATATTCTCATATATATATTCTCATATATACATTCTCATATATCAATTTTATATATAATAACATTCAGTATATATATATATATATATATATATATATATATATATATATATATATATATATATATATATATATATATGTAATAACATTCAGTTATTCTGTGTTTTAATGAAATTAGCACGATTGGAACTAATGTGGGATGATTGGATGATGAAGTAATGTCGATCTTATCTATAAATGTTATCTATTCTGCTTGTCTTTTTATATTAAACACTTGTTTTGCGAGTAATTTGCGATATTGCAACATTCGGATATATGGCACCTTGCACTTTTGAGAAATTTGCAAAATATGAAAATCCAATCATCCCAAATTAGCTCCAATCGTGTTAATTGTTGTCATGTTAGTTGTAAGATAGGAGCTTAAAAGTGTCAATTCTGAAATTTTAATATAGTATTTTGAATGAGCTGTGAAAGTATTCCATACTTTTTCTACACAATCAGATTTTGCGAACTGTTATAAGAAAAATGTGATTGTGAAATTTTAGTGCATGTTGTTTTCTAATACTGAATTCTCATAGCGAAAACAGAAAAGTATCAGGAACTTGTCAATGACATGCTCTTCACATGAACTGAAGCTTTCATAATGATTCACTGTGCAAAACAGACTTTCAATTTACAGATGACAAGATATTTATGACATATATCTCCGATATATTAAAGTACTGCGCCTATTAAACATCAAGACATCTCTGATATACGAAAGTCATGCAGCTGAAGGGCACGCTGAAAAATGTGTCTGATATTTTAAATAAACGCGCCCGAAGCGCTCGCCCAAAATTTTAAACATACAGATATCTCTGATATATATATGTCTGATATATTAAAGTTTCGGGCTTGGAGGAGGCTCTGAAAAAATGTCTTATTATTAAAGTTACGCGTACGAAGGGCGTGTTAAAACCGACAACGTAGTAACTTACCGATAACGTATCAAACCCGATAACATAGTACAATATTGATCCATCAATCTATTGACATTTCTATCGATTGAATGAATTGATCGATTGCTCAACTAATAGAACGATTGGTAAATCTATATATGTATATATAGATTTATACATTTATAGATTTATATTTATAGATTTATATATTTCGATGGATAGATAGATCGATCGACGGATAGTTAGAAGGATAGTGTATCAAATAAATCCATAATGTATACAAGTGAACAATAACGTATCAAATCAACTGATGACGCATTAAATCAACTAATTATGTATCAAATCAACCGATAACCCAGCCAAGTCAAAGAGTAAAGATTTCAATCAACTGATAATGCATCAAGTCAACAAATAAATTATCAATCGACCGATGAAGTATTAATAAATGGAACTTAACTGAATATAAATGGGCGTTGTATCTTTCGTTTTTTTCCCAAATCAATCAGTTACACCTTCAGAGTTATATATACTTGGAGTATACTGTTTTCATGATATTACTCAGACATCACGAATCGAATTACATCAATTTGGGAAATGCAAACTAAGTATTCTTGCAGGATGAATTAAAGATACAACACATATGTGAGTGTCTTTATTGACAAATTCTAAGTTGGGAGGATTTGGAAAAAAGTTTTCAACATGACCGATAATAAAATTTCGTTACTTACAACGTCAGTATATCAAAATGACAATAAGTCTTTACAATTTAACTCTCATCCTGGGACTGAGTTACAGGTAAATCTGGACACATTGCTCAATTGAATTACGTTTAATAAAAGAAATTCATTAATTTTCCTGGCCAACAGATTCTGTAGACAACATATTGCTTTTTCTTTCCTTTTTATCCTTTCTGTCGTGATTTACATCAGATCACGTCTTATTTTAAGTAGGATTACGAAGACATCGCAAAATTATTGAGAAGTCGTACAAAGTATAGTGCTGATAGAAGAAAACGATCAGGCCAATAAAAAAAAAAAGTTGGTTTCTCATCCTCGCGCATGTCAATCGAGACCCGCCGCGTCATGAGAAAATAAAATGAAAAAAAAATAACAAAAACAAAAATACGAAGTGCATAACACAGTGCTGTATAAAACAGAATTGTAAACAAAATAACTGACACTAACATTCCATTAAGAACTGTGCATATATATTACCGTTATATCAAGCTGTCAAAACTGTGCACTGCTGCACTAAAAGTCAAACCACAGAACTAATGTTTTACAAAAATACTAAAGCAACACTGCTGTACATTTATCTCTGCGTGCATTTCAAGGTCGTTTTCTTTTTTGGGGCGCGCTTGTTGGTTGAAGAGCATAAAAACTGAGAAGAAAAAAAGCGCGTCACCCCTTCATTTTTGCGATACGTCTAGGATGAGAAACAAACTTTTTATTTTTCTTGGTCTTACTAGAGTGTACTCATACATTTATATTAGGTTCATGCATATTAATCACTGCTGATATGCTTGCCTTTTTCAAATACACCCGATGTAGATTTTCTATAACATGAAAAATCGTGGATTGTACGAATAAATCATTAATTCTTTGGTCAATCACTGACACGCAGTTACTTCTATCGGTGACGTGTCCAATATGTGTGCGAAATTTGCGATGTTGGCTGTCAGTGATTGCGGCATTGCAATTGGTCTGCTAGAGCCAAAATACAGTCCCGAAGGAAAAAGGTCTTCCGTTTTGTAGCTCGTCCGATTACATTGTTGAAAAATGTTTCGCGATAATCACATTTAAATGCGAAGCAAAGTATTCCCAGGACTGTATAGCTTTTGTTGCAGCACGAACGACTAACTTGATCTAAATGTTGCTACACTACTGGAATGGGTTTGGAAAGTTGTTTCTAATCTTGCTATTACAACCATACTTTCTGTCTGAATTGTAGCCGATACATACACAATATAGTTTTCTTTCTCGGTAGGGTTCTATGTGTAAACAAACAGCCGTTCAATTCCCTGCTTTTGTTTTATCAGTACTTATGTCTCTTTGAATTTTACCCAACTAGAACTAAACTGTACAGCTACTATAATAAGACTAGAAACAACTTCCACAAACCTATTCCAGCAGTTTAACAACATTTAGATCAACTTAGTCGTTCGTACTACCATGAAAAGAGTCAAAACACGATTGATTTGCTGCAGAAATTTGAGTACGAGACAATGTGATAACAAATCGATCTATAGACCTATCTATCTATTTACTGACCAATTTATCGAATCGATTGATCGATTTATCGATTAATTGATCTAGCTTCCTATCTAATTGATAGATCTTTTTGCCGTTGTCTTCCTTCCTTTTTTAATTTACGATATTTTTTCTGCTGCTCTAATTTATTTTGCTTACTTAAGTCATGTTTGAAAGAGAACATAATTAACTAGTATATTCGGGCATAGGTCTTGATATGCACTGTGACATCGTTTGAAATTAATGTAGACCTTGTGATGTACTCCTCCCGTTGGGCGACGCCTTCACCTTCGAACCACTAAGCTGCAAGTTGCAACTTAACAGTTGTTTCGCTTCAAGATCATTTTAAAGAGTTTCAACAATCATAACCCGATAACGCGATATTTTGCGATATAGAAAAACGTGTAGCGAGATGTTGCGATAGGAAAACTTGTTGTGCGATTTTTATGCACGGTAATCGAAAACAGCCAAACCCCCTCCCTCGTAAATACAGAAGTTGCGTTGACCGTGAGCGTGTTTTAATTATCCACGGCCCGAAATGCGTCATGAATTAATTGCTACAGCTTCGTCCGTTCTGCATTTAACTTGTCAACAGCCCAACTAAACGATTCGTTGAAGCTTGATACATTTTGAAAGAGAGAAAGGCATTTCAGTTGAAAAATAGGAGACGATAAAGAATCGGTGTGACACCTGTGATGCTTTGATTTGATTGATTTTTTTTGTTTGGCACTTTAACAAATCCATACAACACACAAAAAGAAGAAAGACAAACGCGAAAGTGCTTGGATAACACAGAAAAGTTAAAAACGTATTTCCAATGTTGTCCCACATGCTAACTTGTGTAGTAAAATAATGAAGGTGATAACATAAAGGCGCCCTACCTTGCCCAACCTGGCTCCGCTGATTCGTAAATCTATACAACAGCCGATGCAATCAAAACTGAAGAAGGACAAGCACGAGACGGGAGTCTATGCTCGTTGATTAGCAAGCAAGAAACTGAAGCTGCGCTTTTGCTTACCACAGATTTAGCACCTCATAAACTGTACGTCAAGCACTGTCACGATACAAGACAGCATATAATGAGTTTGCACTTTTGGTCAGTATCGATGTTCATGACGTCACTTTATAGATAGTCACAGCGAAACTCCCTAGGGTCAAGATATGAAACATGTTTGAGCAGACGCATGATTGTCGGTCGTGAAATGCGTGACGTCATAGACACACAGATTAACACTGTATGTTTTTGAAATGATTCAGCTACTCCAAATTTGCTCAAAATCCCCTGAAATTTTACATAGTGATACTTCATATACTCCTTGACAGTCCCGGGCATGGATTTGGTCGACTGTGAAAAAAACACTTTTGAAATGACAAATATCTACTTTGTAATTTCGAACATTTTTCAATCCTATTCTTTCCATGGCACAAAAAATGCAGGAGAAAATGTCTAAAACGCATGTTCAACCTTATTATCTAGGCGATGTCTAAAATTCTGCCGAAATTCATTTAAATAGATGGAAAATTGGCCGACTTGAATGCTTTCAAACATTTGCACAAGAGCAGAAGGCAATAGTGCCTAGAACTATATAATGATTTTCACGTGCAAAAGTGCGCATTTGGAACACTGCCAGCCTTAACAATCGCACGCGCATTGAATCCTTCTGTATCACCTTAAAAGGTGTGCAAGTATTCACATCAAAAGAATAGAAAAGTTACTTCATGGGCAAAATCATAGCATTGTCTTGTCTGCCCCTGAACTAAAATATGCATGGGCTACCAGCCATTGTCACCGGGATACCAACTTCAGAAAATGGTAGCCCAAGTGGACTACCAGGGAAGAAAGTGAATTTCGAGCCCTGCATAGAGTGCAGCAACATGGAAGTATTGAAAATTGGAAGGGGTAGCTGATTTGCTATTTTGAAATATTCCGTAGTGAGTGTTAATGATATACAGGTACAGCCAATCAACAGTAAATAAGTTTTATGAGAGCCACCATTACTAGAATAACAAAGAGGGAAATGAAATGAGGAACTTGTCCCTCACTTTATGGATTTAAGAATCAAAATTTAAAATCAACTCTCAGCAGAAGGATATATGTGCTAGTGACAGCCATCCTGCAAGGCAAATATGTAAATTTACTGACTGGTTTACACTAAGTCCTCCAATCGGATTATTCAAACTTCAAGTCATTTTCAGTCATTGGATCACCATTTCTATTGCAGTAATATTGCAGTTGTGGCAGTTATCTGACAGCATCTGGTAGGGCCATGATGACCCCCAGAAGATCCCATAAGTACATGTAGTACAGTTCTATGAAGGAGCCTAGTCAGTATGCCTACCATTCACAGCTTACAAATATGTACCTGTACATATACGGTGTTACATGTAAATGTGCATGCGCAGCAATGTGAAAGGGTCAGTTCTGTACACTGGTGCTGTATCTTTTGATGATTTTTTAATTATTTTTGTATTTTATGTCAACTGCACCTGCCCTGCTTTTTCTTGTTTGAATTCCCCAATCATATGGAGAAACTGGTACACAGTACATTGAGCTTGGTCTGTACAGTGTAGGCATGTAAATTGCCCGATTGTTGTTGTTGACAAGTGAATTCTGGTCTACTAGTATTAGAATTCAATTCAATTGTAGACAAAAGCAGTGCATTTTAATCATATAGATGCTGTGTTGATAAGCTAAAGGCTTAGTGTTTCAAGGGTTCTGTGATTACAGCAAGAAGTTGCAATGGACTTCCAGCTAACATTATCACATTATTATTAAATATCATCTAAGTTTACAGTGTAGATGGATATGATTTTTGATACTTTCACAAATTCACTATGTCGCATTAAAGTCTTTACTTCACTAAGTTATCTATTGACCAGAAATAGTGTCAATGACAGGTACTCCTGCTAAAAGTCAAATTTCAATGCTGTAGGAATACTTCACTATATGTTAGGTAAGAAATAATTGTATTTCCGGTGACCCAACCTACATGTACATGTACTTTTACCCCAAGGTTTTTGAATTTTTAGTTTTTTTTATCAGTCACACACCCAATTAAAAATTTTAAAAATCAAAAATGTTCCTGATGGTACCTGCATGTACCCAATTTCCTGAAGGCATGTTGTTAATTGAAAGAACAATGTTTTTCACGCTTATCTATACCATGAAATGAGTTCCTTAAGCAGAGTCTACATGAAAAGTGTTATTGCAATTTTTTTTTATGTTTGGCTTCATTTGCTCTTGATTGACAAAACTACACGCTGCATGTAGTACATGTGGCTTACTGCTACAGCTAATATTCTCCGATTCTCTCTGATATGGCAAATGAAGCTCATTACATTTAGGAGCAGGTGGCACACATGTAGCTACATTTAGTGTCAATTTTTGTACACAAATTCACATGTACATTGTGTACTGTATGCCACTACTGCACCTTTGAAAATGTGTATATTCACAGAACCTTTAATACATGGACCTACAACATGTTTTGTTAGTAAAATGGTTGTAGTTAAAAAACTGGTCATAAGTATAGACTTCCAATAGCCTCTTTCAACACTTTGTTCTACCCAGAGAAATGCAAACCCATTGGTTGTCAGATTTTCTCACTTCCAAACTTGTATTTAGGAGAAGATAAAGCAGCGTGAAGTCAATTTTAAAGACGTCCATTGTACATGTATTCATTATCAATTGTCCCTCAATACAAGTACATGTACATCACAGTCATACTGTAGTAATATAGAATCAGATATCCATGAAAAGAGTTGCAGCTTCACAATAAAAAACATGGAGATATAAATAAAGTGATTGCATTGGTATATTTATGACTTTTCTACTCCCCACCCCAAAACTAATTACCCAAAATGCCTTTCTCTACTTCGTTTTGCATCCTTTGAGATGATCTCATTCTTAATCAGTATAAGTTTTGACATGATTGTTACAGTATCATCATTTCCCACTTCTGCGGATATTTCATCAAAATTCATAAAGACTTCCTGTCACAGGAGGAAAAAGTCTTCCTTACAAGCAGGAGGAAAAAAAACTATAGCAGATGCAACGTACAATAGAGTACATGCATGTAAAATATCTGTACAAAATCATCAGAGAGAGTACATGAAAACAAACAAGAATATCCCGGGAAACAAAAAGTAATTATTGTTGCGAAAAACAACTATCGACACCTTTGATCTTCCCTTGAGACTACCGTACATGTACTTGTGGTTTCTCTACATGTATATGTGTGAGTAATGTTTACATTTGTATCTTAACATACCATGCGCTTCTTTATCAACTCACAATAATGTGGTGTTGTGGGGAATCCTCTTTCTATTCGCCCCTGTCATGCAATCAAGACCATTTCATTCAGATTACGGTTTCAGGTGAAGGTGACTCAATGGTTCATGTAAAGCTTTAAAATCTGACACACTATCAGACTCCTTCACTACAGACAATGGTTTGGCTGTTGACGTTGCCAGCTGAGCACTGCATAGGTTGCAAAGGTACATCACGTTCCTGGTGGAGGGTCTTTCGGTACATCTAAATAGGTTGAAGTGTTGAGAAATGATTGAACTCACAATTGTTCATTGCAAATTGGAACATGAAGCACAGAACTCATCTCTGTTTGATGAAATTGATCATATTTGGCGATTTTTGTAAGACAGTATTTCATATGGCATGTGGCACCATTGACTGAAAGCGGTTCTATTTTAGCTTTGATATTGTGTGAATATTTTATTAATATCATGTAAATTTGTTTTCATTCATTCAGGACAGTTTGCAGATGAGTCATTTACCGTGTGCAGAGATGACAACCAGAAACTCCGAGCATTTTCCAACGTTTGTCTTCATCATGCGATGCCAGTGGCAAAGGGTGAAGGCAAACTGACCCACTTTGAATGTCCGTACCACGGTTGGACCTACGCTTTGGATGGCAGGCTGACCAAGGCGAGGAAACTCAGGGGGATCCAGGACTTCAAGGCTAAAGACTTGGACTCATTCCAATGCCAGTGACATATTAGGGTGCTCTGGTGTTGGTTCGCTTGGTACCTGGCCAAGAGGATGCACACACGGAAATTGAACATCTGAAACCTATCACTGATATGTTGACCGAATCTGGATACGTTCCAAAGAAATATGGATGGATTTCTCCGAAGAAAGACGTCCCCAATTAAAAGTAACTCGAGTTTCTATGATTTTCAGTACCGTGAAGATGATCCACGCCAATGGGGATTTTTCCACGCAGACTGTGGATGTCAAAGCTGACAATGCATATGCTGTTGACAGAGTTGGAAGATGGCCAACGTATACACACATCTACCCAAACTTCATGGTCAGTCAATATGGTCCCTGGTTTGAAACCAATATCGTTGTACCGAAGGGGCATGACACCGCTGACTTCGTCTACGATTTCTCCCTTGAAAACTCTCTGATTGATAAATTCTCCGACAAAGAACTGACGACTACGTCAATGACAGCATTGTACCAAAAATTTAAGTTCAGTCGGAGAACACAGACTTGTGTGAAGGTGTGCAAGCCGGGATGAATAATATTGCCTATGATATCGGAAGATATGCACCGAGAATAGAATTTCCCCAGCATCTATTTGCATCAAACTTGAGAAAGATCTGAGAAGTTTTTTTGAAAAAAACTCAGAGACTTGAAACATTTCTTCCATGTTTTTCTTGTGCTAGAGAACTGAAGCTGCTGTCCCCAAGGAATCTTGGTTCACAATGGACTGATTGAATATTTCCAAATTTGATGAACTTTGGCTTCAAACAGTGTAGTTTCATGTGATTTGACATCATCCGTTCAATTCTCATCACGCAGTAGAATTAATGTCTGGGTGTTTTTACAATACCAGGATTACATTTACTGTTATTCTTTAATTGTTTTGAAATTGAACTTGAAATGCTTTTGAGATTCCAATCCATAGGCAAAAACTGGATTTCAGTGAATTCAACCTGAGTTTTTCAACAAGAGTGTTTGAAATCATTTTGACGATTTTCCAACAGTGAACCATAAAACATTTTGTAGAATTGTTGAATTTCTATGTATATGAGATATTTTTTTGCAAAACAGAAAAAACTTACCTGCAATATTTCAAATGTGTTAAATAGATATATCGAGAACATTAAATTGTAACTGTGATAAAACAATGAATGACCAATTCAAATATTTCAGCATTGCGAGCACTCACATTTCTTTATAACAATACAAAATAAAATGATTATCAGTTATATCAGGGAATGTTGAAATATGTCATGAAAATAAGAATTAACTGTCAGATCTCTGCACTTGCATCAAATGTAATTCCAAAACAAGGGTCATAATTGGCGTAGGCAGACTTTCAAGAACTTGTCATGATAGATTGTCATATGACAGACATAAATGAAGGCAGAGCAAAACTATTAACTTTTTATAGTGCATAGAAAGTTAAAATATGATACGTATTTCGGTCCTATACATGGTAACAGCGCTGGATAATCAAATATTGCATGAATATTTGTCGTTCTTTTCAGTTTATTGCCGTCGAAGTTGAAAACGGACAATGACAATGAATGTAATTATAGTTTGATGAAAGCTGAATGGCTGTACCTATAACTGTATTATAGAGTACTTTGTTTTAATCCGATTTCTGGTAAATTCCCAAAATCACGCCGAAATATCCTAAGTTTAACTTGAATGCCAACAAAGCCTCATGTATTTGCTGCATTGATCTTGCTGCATATCCTTGGTCATGACACTTGGCCAAATTCACGAAATGTACTTCCACAGTCTACGCTGGTCAACTAAGTGCTTACGCCAATCAGGTTATACGCAATATTGGGTTGAGTGTTTTAAGTTCAGCAATAACAAGTAATTTGCCGTTCAGTTTTCTTCAGGTCAAAGTGAGCATGTAACAACAATGTAACTCTAAAGGGTTCAGATTGACGTGGTATTTGTATTAAAGGGACATTATTTGTATCTTTTGACTTTTCTTTTCATTTTTTCGATGACTGAAATCCCCTGTCAAATCAATGGGAGACCTAAATTGTGACTATGGACGGCTTCAAAGATATGTAAAACCACCTTCTTGCTCTTTACGGCAAGTTCAATGTTGGTAAGGGCGTCCGCGCGATTTGAACCAACTGCCATGATTGAACCCCTGCACATGACCAATATCACTACGCATACGTCAACCATCAAAGTACAGCTGTAGCGTGAAAGGCTTATATATCGAGGAGTACACGGCGCATAAACAAATGCACGTATCACAAACTACTGTCAAATAGTGAAACTGAGCAGGGCATTTGCTTGTAAGTTTGATTTTAGTATCGATGACACGGACTGTGAAACAAATAAAACCATAGACGCAATTGGGTCAATGGTAAAACTAAAACGATGTCAGATTGCTGTGGTGATAGTGAAACAGGTACAGAGTAATGCATTTCCTGTGCATTTGATCGTTAGCAAATCTTCTTAAACTTTTAAAATTTTTAGGGCATTTTCTTGCCATTACGTTGGTTCGATCGTTTTACAAACACGACATGATCACTTGTTGAACCTGGAAACATCGCACTCGGACTGAACACTGCACGTTGTGTAGCATCGGTGACATTGTGACACAGCGCCGGGCGAGTACTGTCATTGATACTGCTCGCGATTGGAGTCACTTCTCGACACACGAGATCTGTTTGAATGTTGTTATTCTCTGTGCATCGTGTAATTATTTGTATCAGTGAATCGCATTTCGAACCAAAAGTGAGTACATCACAATGACAGTTGAGTGCAGCTGAGCACATCGTGTACCTAAAGCCCTGCGTATACGGCCTCCACGCCGTGTAACGCTGGGAACACACAGACCTGTACGCAGGGCTAATCGTGTACCCAGGCGATGTGGATGTGCTTGAAAACGAAACTCAATGCAAGTTTGGGATTAAAAATGGGTTGTTTTTTTGGTGGAGAAACAGCACGCCGCAACCGAGGTACTGCCAGCGGTTTGGCACAGCCCTGCCACGCAGAGTTAGCTTTCACCCTACAATGTACATAATGTACGTGTCAGTCGCCAAATAGCCTAGATTCCTTTTCCGTCCGCTTGCCCCCGTAACTCCGTCCCTACTACGGTAGTGGGGACGGAGATACGGAGGCAAGCGGACGGAAAAGGAATCTAGGCTAGTCGCCAAAGTACATTGCTCAATTTCGCGATCACGCTGACAATAACGTGACTGTCTACTGAAGTTAAATATCCCTTCATTTTACTCTGTTTTTCACATTTCTATGCCCAAAGACTTTGGGCAAGTCTACATATGCATATGGAGGAACAAACGAGATGAAAAAGATCCGCAATTATAGGCCTTGTCGTCGTCAGCTGGTACTGGTAGGCATTTGAAATGGCCATTCTAAATGTGCTCTGTAGCAGCAAAGAATGGTGTATCTAAGAGCAGGATTGGCCGTCAAGATCTCCATAAAAAAACTGACCGTCAAAATGTAACTGAGCAAACGGGACCGGTAATAGGGAATCCCGAAACTGCAATACTGCGCTTTCGACTGTCACTTCTTGTGGTTTATTTTTTTACACACATATGCTTACAGCGGCCTAGATCGCAGTTAGCAGTGTGGTCTGATCGCAGGTCAACCTGCCAACTCTGAGGTTAACAGTACCCTCCATTAACCTCAGACCCAAGATTTCTCTATACGGTGTACGCAAACGGGATGTAAGTTGTCTATGGTCGACCCTTTTGTAGACATCTTTCAGTAAGTCGAATAACATTATCAACTGCTTGTTTGCAACAATATGAGGTCAAAAGATACAAATAATGTCCCTTTAAGGGCCATGTCGAAGAAAGCATGCATTCAGTTGTCACGTCACCCTACGCTTTGTTTAATTCCCGTCACAAATGCTGATACGAGAGTCACCCTGGTTGGTACACGCTCAGAGAATCCGAAGACAGCGTCGCTTGTGTGAATCACGAACAAGATCTCTTAACCTGTCAAAATCCCTTTTCTGAGAATACTAAAAAAATTGAAAACAGAGAAGATTCTCCATAAAATAGCATATGACGTAATCTTTCCATAACTAGAGTACAATTGCATATAAAATACTTATGGTTAACATCTTGGACTGGCAAGTCTACGCAGGCTTGCCATACCTTAAATTATACCTAAAGAGTGAAAATACCGAGTTCTCGGTATGCTTTGAATGAAGTTTGTGTCCAGGTTGCAGGCAAAAACGTTAAGCGTAGTCCTGGCATTTATATACTGTCCGATATCTAATCTCTATAGTAAAGAACTCGATGCAAAAATATTGATCTTGAGAAATTTCATTGCATATAAATGGCGTATGTTGCTCAAAACCACTTTTCTATTTTTTGCAATGATCCATTCATCTTTCATTGTAATGTTGACCATGATTAAAATATTGGTAGGGTTCACTTTTAAGCATGACATGCAACTGTATGTTGGGTAAGAAAGAGTGTACATCTATGGAAATGTATACAAGTCACCCTATATTCTAGCTTCTTGTTCTCCCATTTTCAACATTTCAAAATCTAACTCCACTCTGGCTTGGTCATATTGTGTGAATTCTTTACATTAAGCGTCTTAAATGCTAAATAACAAAAGATTACTTTTTATGGAAATAGAATTCTTACGTTTTCAATAAAGTCATTACAATTGTGCTTATCATGATTTTAATCATTTTTGAATGTCAGTCTTTCCACCACTGTCGCGTAAGAATGAGAATAGACAATTTACAATATATTTATGAATAACAAGTTGTGTACCTTCCTGTTTATTTACGAATTCATGAATATTTTAAGCGTCCACTAGTTTTACTGACGACATCGTGACACTGTGTCTGTGATCTTCAACCCTTTCCTTATTCTAATGCGTGTGGGACTGGCAATGTTTTCGTAGCATTTGTAGTGGTGTATGCACAAGTTGGAGAGGAGATAAGGACTTGTCGGATATGTATAAAGCAGTCAGAAGTGTGGTGTTGAACTCTTTATTTGAAATATCACAGTCAAAATTAATAAAATCAAATAAGGTAAACCGTTGCACAAAAACCCTCCCTCCCCACCCCAGGGGACTGTTTTCTTCCCCCTGTGTTTATCTCTATGGACCGTTGCAGGGCTGTGGTGGCGGCCCTATAACGCCGGGAACACACAGACCTGTACGCAGAGCTATAGCACCCACAACTCAGTTGCCGCCAACTGGTAAATTTAATCAATTTCGCAAAATCGTCATAATACATTGCAAAATCATCACAACATATGACTTTTTGTGCATTTATTGACCCGAAGATGCAAAACAATTACACCAAATTTGAGCAGACGCATGATTGTCGGTCGTGAAATGCGTGACGTCATAGACACACAGATTAACACTGTATGTTTTTGAAATGATTCAGCTACTCCAAATTTGCTCAAAATCCCCTGAAATTTTACATAGTGATACTTGATATACTCCTTGACAGTCCCGGGCATGGATTTGGTCGACTGTGAAAAAAACACTTTTGAAATGACAAATATCTACTTTGTAATTTCGAACAATTTTCAATCCTATTCTTTCCATGGCACAAAAATGCAGGAGAAAATGTCTAAAACGCATGTTTAACCTTATTATCTAGGCGGTGTCTAAAATTCTGCCGAAATTAATTTAAATAGATGGAAAATTGGCCGACTTGAATGCTTTCAAACATTTGCACAAGAGCAGAAGGCAATAGTGCCTAGAAACTATATAATGATTTTCACGTGCAAAAGTGCGCATTTGGAACACTGCCAGCCTTAACAATCGCACGCGCATTGAATCCTTCTGTATCGCCTTAAAAGGTGTGCAAGTATTCACATCAAAAGAATAGAAAAGTTACTTCATGGGCAAAATCATAGCATTGTCTTGTCTGCCCCTGAACTAAAATATGCATGGGCTACCAGCCATTGTCACCGGGCTACCAACTTCAGAAAATGGTATCCCAAGTGGACTACCAGGGAAGAAAGTGAATTTCGAGCCCTGCATAGAGTGCAGCAACATGGAAGTATTGAAAATTGTAAGGGGTAGCTGACTTGCTATTTTGAAATATTCCGTAGTGAGTGTTAATGATATACAGGTACAGCCAATCAACAGTCAATAAGTTTTATGAGAGCCACCATAACTAGAATTACAAAGAGGGAAATGAAATGAAGAATTGTCCCTCACTTTATGGATTTAAGAATTAAACTTTGAAATTAGCTCTCAGCCGAAGGATATATGTGCTAGTGACAGCCATCCTGCAAGGCAAATATGTAAATTTACTGACTGGTTTACACTAAGTCCTCCAATCGGATTATTCAAACTTCAAGTCATTTTCAGTCATTGGTTCACCATTTGTATTACAGTAATATTGCAGTTGTGGCAGTTATCTGACAGCATCTGGTAGGGCCATGATAACCCCTAGAAGATCCCATAAGTACATGTAGTACAGTTGTATGAAGGAGCCTAATCATTATACCTCACATTCGCAGCTTACAAATATGTACCTGTACATATACAGTGTTACATGTAAATGTGCATGCGCAGTAATGTGAAAGGGTCAGTTCTGTACACTGGTGCTGTATCTTTTGATAATTTTTTTTATTATTTTTGTATTTTATGTCAACTGCACATGCCCTGCCTTTTCTTGTTTGAATTCCCCAATCATGTTGAGAAACTGGTACACAGTACATTGAGCTTGGTCTGTACAGTGTAGGCATGTAAATTGCCCGATTGTTGTTGTTGACAAGTGAATTCTGGTCTACTAGTATTAGAATTCAATTCAATTGTAGACAAAGGCAGTGCATTTTAATCATATAGATGCTGTGTTGATAAGCTAAAGGCTTAGTGTTTCAAGGGTTCTGTGATTACAACAAGAAGTTGGAATGGACTTCCAGCTAACATTATCACATTATTATTAAATATCATCTAAGTTTACAGTTAGATGGATATGATTTTTGATACTTTCACAAATTCACTATGTCGCATTAAAGTCTTTACTTCACCAAGTTATGTTTTATCTATTGACCAGTAATAGTGTCAATGACAGGTACTCCTGCTAAAAGTCAAATTTCAATGCTGTAGGAATACTTCACTGTATGTTAGGTAAGGAATAATTGTATTTCCGGTGACCCAACCTACATGTACATGTACTTTTACCCCAAGGTTTTTGAATTTTGAATTTTTTTTTATCAGTCACACACCCCATTAAAAATTTTTAAAAATCAAAAAGGTTCCTGATGGTACCTGCATATACCCTATTTCCTGAAGGCATGTTGTTAATTGAGAGAAACAATGTTTTTCACTCTTATCTATACCATGAAATGTGTTCCTTAAGCAGAGTCTACATGAAAAGTGTTATTGCAAATTTTTGTATGTTTGGCTGCATTTTGCTCTTGATTGACAAAACTACACGCTACATGTAGTACATGTGGCTTACTGCTACAGCTTATTCTCCGATTCTCTCTGATATGGCAAATGAAACTCATCACATTTAGGAGCAGGTGGCATACATGTAGCTATATTTACTGTCAATTTTTATACACAAATTCACATGTACATTGTGTACTGTATGCCACTGCTGCACCTTTGAAAATGTGTATATTCACAGAACCTTTAATACATGGACCTACAACATGTTTTGTTAGTAAAATGGTTGTAGTTAAAAAACTGGTCATAAATAGAGACTTCCAATAGCCTCTTTCAACACTTTGTTCTACAAAGAGAAATGCAAATTCATTGGTTGTCAGATTTTCTCACTTCCAACTTGTATTTAGGAGAAGATAAAGCAGCGTGAAGTCCATTTTAAGGACGTCCATTTGTACATGTATTCATTATCAATTGTCCCTCAATACAAGTACATGTACATCACAGTCATACTGTAGTAATATAGAATCAGATATCCATGAAGAGAGTTGCAGCTTCACAATAAAAAACATGGAGATATAAATAAAGTGATTGCATTGGTATATTCATGACTTTACTACTCCCAATCACAAAACTAATTACCCAAAATGCCTTTCTCTACTTCGTTTTGCATCCTTTGAGATGATCTCATTCTCAATCTGATTCAGTATTAGTTTTGACATGATTGTAACAGTATCATCATTTCCACTTCTCCACCTGTACCTAAAACTGTATTATAGAGTACTTTGTTTTAATCCGATTTCTGGTAAATTCCCAAAATTACGCCGAAATATCCTAAGTTTAACTTGAATGCCAACAAAGCCTCATGTATTTGCTGCATTGATCTTGCTGCATATCCTTGGTCATGACACTTGGCCAAATTCACGAAATGTACTCCACAGTCTACGCTGGTCAACTAAGTGCTTACGCCAATCAGGTTTATACGCAATATTGGGTTGAGTGTTTTAAGTTCAGCAATAACAAGTTAATTTGCCGTTCAGTTTTCTTCAGGTCAAAGTGAGCATGTAACAACAATGTAACTCTAAAGGGTTCAGATTGACGTGGTATTTGTATTAAAGGGACATTATTTGTATCTTTGACTTTTCTTTTCATTTTTTCGATGACTGAAATCCCCTGTCAAATCAATGGGAGACCTAAATTGTGACTATGGACGGCTTCAAAGATATGTAAAACCACCTTCTTGCTCTTTACGGCAAGGTTCAATGTTGGTAAGGGCGTCCGCGCGATTTGAACCAACTGCCATGATTGAACCCCTGCACATGACCAATATCACTACGCATACGTCAACCATCAAAGTACAGCTGTAGCGTGAAAGGCTTATATATCGAGGAGTACACGGCGCATAAACAAATGCACGTATCACAAACTACTGTCAAATAGTGAAACTGAGCAGGGCATTTGCTTGTAAGTTTGATTTTAGTATCGATGACACGGACTGTGAAACAAATAAAACCATAGACGCAATTGGGTCAATGGTAAAACTAAAACGATGTCAGATTGCTTTGGTGATAGTGAAACAGGTACAGAGTAATGCATTTCCTGTGCATTTGATCGTTAGCAAATCTTCTTAAACTTTTAAAATTTTTAGGGCATTTTCTTGCCATTACGTTGGTTCGATCGTTTTACAAACACGACATGATCACTTGTTGAACCTGGAAACATCGCACTCGGACTGAACACTGCACGGTGTGTAGCATCGGTGACATTGTGACACAGCGCCGGGCGAGTACTGTCATTGATACTGCTCGCGATTGGAGTCACTTCTCGACACACGAG